>NC_143550.1:90197500-90205000 GCF_054136105.1 Typopeltis vanoorti
AACCTCCATTCTTCACGGTTTTACTATTTGCCAGCAAAGGTTCGTTGATTGGTAGAACCTCTGCTACTAATGGCTCACGCAAAACGTTAAGCAAATTTGAGCGCGGTTAGTAGTTGGAAGGGATCAATCGTTCGATGATGTTGGCACACTCTTGCTCGATGAGTCTTTGGACTCCATGGAGGTGTAACATAATAATAATAATAATAATATGGACTGCCTTGAGTAATGTCAGACACTGGCCTCCGCTGGAGGAATAATAATTCTTCCTTACATTTCGTTCCAATTTATCCGCTAAATCTCACTGTCCGGTTTAGATAGGACTCCGAGTTGAACAGTTCATAAAAAACAGCCGGTTATTCTGAACCAACGTATGCAAAGTTTTTATGCTATAAAGAATTTTAGGAACAGGTTTAGCCGTTCACGATATAATTCCGTAAGTGGAATTCTATCATGAATAAAATGATAGTGGAATTCTATCGTTTATTCAGAAGAGGGGTTAGACCTCTTCATCTATGGTAGTATCCTAAAACCAATGAACCAATTCCAAATTAAGAAAATCACCCCCATACCATCACATTTTCACTGCCATGTTTTGCAGTTGAAATAATGCAATACTACTCGTAGCGTTCACCAGAATGTCGCAAATCCATGTACCTGCATCCAATGAAAACAAACTAACAAGATTCATAATTCCAAAGCACACAGGTTGTAGTTGTTCAACCCCCCCCCTTTTAAACACTACTGCAATTATTGCTATGTATGAACTCTTGTTATCATGTAACTCGTTAAGATTATTAGCTTTTTGATTAAAAATATTTTTGATTTTTTTTGACGTAGCTTCAGTGGAAATTGTATCATCACTATGAAAACACGCTAAAACATATTTTACCATACCATATTCTTTTAGAAATAGTTTCCTCACTAACTAATACATATACTTTAGGTGGTGATGGAAAGTTTCATCACTGTATGTATACCATTGTCTCTAGTCTGTGAGATCACAAGTCAAACTGTAAGGCTTTCTGTATGTTGTTCACCATTTTAAAGACAGTAAGGAAGAGGTAAATTCCAATTCATAAGAAAAGCATTGTGGCTTATTTTCTTTATTGCCGTAATACTTCGATGACATGGAGTTAAGCATGTTATACAACACCGTTTGGAGTGATACTGGAAATGACTTTCTCTAAATTGCATAAAACTCTGCTGCTCAGAAAATAAAACTTGCTCATGGAAGAAAATTTTCCATTCAAAAACTAATAATTAATTTCTAAAATTAGACACATTACTTTATTTTTCTGAAGATTTTAGTAGCATGCGATTATTCTATTTTAGAACTATTTGAGTGCGGTAAACTTTCAATTCCAAATACCACTTTAAAGGAAAGTTATTCTCAAATGCCATCCCCCCCCTACTACATTTGTGCAGGCGGCAAAATAATAAGAGTCCTAGTTGTGCTGCATAGGATTGTCTCTGTAAATTTTCTTTAGGCAAAACTTGGAATCAAACATGTAACTATTCTGCGATGGAATTTGCACGGCGCTATCTAATATGCTTTCTACGGATTTGTTATAGTAATATCCTAGTGTTAGGTGATACAGAATGAACACTTCTTAAGTTCAAGGTAATGTCTCTTCATCATTTTAACTCTACTGATTAACCTCTTTTTTTTTCTTTTTTTTTATCTAATCAATCCAGAGGTCGGGCTTCGTCTTATAAAATAATTTCTTCCCTTCCCCTTTTCGATATATCCTTATCCATAATGACGTTACGTAATCAATCACTCAAAGAAGGAAAGTGACTGATTTTCTTTTTTCTTTTCTTTTATTTCTTTTTTTTAAATGGAGTCTTATACAGATTTATTTGGAGTTAATTCCTGATCCACTACATTTATTCGAAATGCAGAATAGTGATTTAAATGAATTTATGATCTTTCTTAGAATGGTGAGGATTTCTAAACACCTTTTCTTATCATTAAAATCGAAATCAATTCAAAAATGAAACATACATAAATAAAGAAATAATTATTTCAACTCTCTTATGTTACCACCTGTCATTCGCCATTAAATTATTTTTTTTTTGATATTTTTATTATTGTCAATACTGAAGTATTACGTCTACGCTGTACTTCCTTTCCTCTATTATTTGGGAGTTCATATCACTTACACTTCCTCAATGGTGCTGGATAGTGATATTTATGCGCGGTTACACTGTCTGACGTAAACGGATAATTTCATATTAGTGATAATTCTTCAGAGAAAAAAAAAAAAAACAACTTTCGTTATTCGTTAAAGATATAAAGATAGTTCTAGAGTAGTACTTATAAAATAAAAACGTTAATAAAAATGATAATGAATGAAATTAAAAAAAAATATATATGGACATAAAAACGATAGGTATTCAGTGAGTATGATTTAAAATGGGTCACTTAAAAACAGCTAGAGAGTTTGGAATTTGTAATTCCACTCATCGTTTTAGATTTTACAAATACATTTAGAAAAGTATAACTGGCATCAGGAAGTGCTCATAAACTGGACGGTTTGCTTCCGAAACGAAAATAAATACTTTTTTCTTTGTAAACGTTAGTTTAAGAATTATATCTGTTTGTCAAATTTGTCTAATTTTAATTCCATAAGCTCCATGTTTTTTTCCCCCTATTTTTTGCTGTCGGCGAAAATAAAATGTCATCTGCTTCCTTTCTTCCTCCATAAAAAGAAAGTAAAATGTATCCATGGAGTGTCCGTTGACTTGGAATGAAGTTAGGACAGCCCCATGGGCAAGGTGTATCGGCCATGTAACGAGTCACGTGTTTGTAGTCGCTATAAATTGCAGGAATAGGATGCTGCCAAGTCAATGATTGCAAGAAAGGAATTGACGGAGTTTGAACGAGGCGTTGTGATAGGATGCCATGTTGCAGGCTTGTCTGTTCACCAAATTGAGTCATCTCAGGTCAACATTCAGTGATACAATACTCAAATGGAAGTGCAGGGAGTCAACTGCAACTGCTACCCAGTGGACACCTCACCACACTCAATGAACATGACCCTACGGTTCGTTGAGTGTGGTGAGTACGAAGATTAGTTCGTGGTGCTGCGAAGGGTAATATGTAAAAACCGCATTCGTCGGCCGACACGTTAATGCGGAGTTCTGGGCATCGACTGAAACACGAAACATCACAAAAAGATTCAGAACCGAGGCTTACAACACGAGTTTCCATGATAGGACTGCAATATGCATCCTCTCCCAAACGGACAAGCGTGGGTGTGGCGGACGCCTGGTGAACGGCGCTTATCAGAGTGCGTAATCCCAACTATGAAATTCGGAGGTGGGGTTATGATGGTATGGTCCTGTTTTTTCTGGTTTAGCCTCCGACCTCTGCAGTACTATAGCAAGAGCTTTTGCTTCCCGGGGCGATCCCTGTGTTTGCTGTCCCTCTCAATACACGCCAAAAATACCACAAAAGGTCAAAACGATGTATAGGGAAATAAATTAAAACACTGTTTATTTTTGAAGTAAAACTTCAATTCCAACATTCTAAAATGTTATTTTTCTTGCTTTTCTGTTAGCAAAATCGATGATATTGGCGAAGCCTATTTCATAATAATGTAGATAATTCTTAATCTATGTTATTTAGAAAAACTCCTCTCATAACTAGCAACACCTACAGCAATTGTGAAGAAAATTCGCAGTAGTATTACAATCTTTGGAAATGAGTTCTCGAGACTGTATTTTAGAATTAACTGCAAAAGTTCAAAGTGCTGCCTGTGGCGAACCGCCCTCCGCTCCTCCCTAGCTACGCCTCTGGACCACTGTATGTAGTGCCACGAATAATGAACTCCGAAAAGGTATCTAAACACTCTGGACAATGCAATGTTCCCTACTATGTGTCAATTCTACGTAACTGACCATTGTGAGGTCAAGAGACATCCGCTCCACAATAGCCGAGGACCTCATTACATGACTACAGGAAGAATGGTCCAAAATTCCCAATGATCGCTATTGTACTTGTGGGAAGCATGTCCCGTAGGATTGTTGCAGTCATCAATACGCTTGTAGGACCTCTGCAGCGAATAGAGGTCCTACATCTTATTAAGGTGGATGCCATAGCTGTTTGTCCTTCACACTATGGTGTCAAATTAACTTCTTTCCAAGCAGTGTATATATCTTGTAGCGAAGTACATAAAATACATGCCAGTAAAAATGTTATTTTAAAGCTAATTTTAACTGTGAATTTTTAATGAACTATGAGTGGATATTTATAATTCAGGAAAATTTCCTGAATATAGATAATCCAAATGATAACCAACGGTATCACTTACATGCCACACAACCAGAACTGAGATTACAATTACATTTATGATTACAATTATGATTGTAGAACAAATGCAGAGCACCAAGGAAAGACAGCGACTACCAACACCCAAATAAAGCCGAAGGCAAGATTTGAATGCAATATTGAGGAAGAGCAACTTGGCAATAGAAACAATTCCTATAAAACCAGTTAAAGAAACAAATCAGCTGAAGTAGAATGCTGCAGTTATACTTACAAAAGAACTTTAGGAACACAAAAGAACAGATAAATAAAGCAAAAAAGCATCCCAAAACGGAAATTACGTTTGGAATAATAAATAAACAAACTTTAAGCAGACGTTCGCAATTTTAAGAATTTAAAACAAGGAACATAAAAAAACAGGAATAAATCAAGCGCAGTCTTGTAAATCTACACAACCTTGAAACAAACCGATCACTGAAGTATCAGAAAAATTAAAACAAAGAATTGTGGCTTAAAGAAAAAAAAAGATCATTCGCTATGAAAGCAGAATAAGCCAATGCAGGCAAAACATTCAGTTCAAGACTAACCAACATCACTTTTACCAACATATTGATGTGAAATCTACAACCAAATTACATATTCAAAGGATGTAAGCTTCTTACAACACATGAATAGGCTGGTAAGGCAAGATTGATTTTTGACAAATTCATTTTTTATTCCAAACAACTCATGAATGAGATCAGTTGAGTTTTGAATTCAACAGTTTATCACTTTCTATACTAAAGTTTAATAATACAGTCTACTCTGCAAGTCCCCCTTTCGTTTTTGTATAGAGTAAATTCATCTTCTTTCTAAGATGGAGGAATCTTCCAGGAAGTGAAACTTTAAACGGAATCTTTAACAA
This sequence comes from Typopeltis vanoorti, assembly GCF_054136105.1. Lineage (NCBI taxonomy): Eukaryota > Metazoa > Arthropoda > Arachnida > Uropygi > Thelyphonidae > Typopeltis > Typopeltis vanoorti. The sequence goes on from NC_143550.1 coordinate 90,202,675, forward strand.
AATAGTTATTCAGAACTCTATAATCGCACATCGCTTGTATATACAGAAGTGAGAGTACAAAAACGAATGCATACAGGTAACTTATGTCTGTACACTGATACCAAGATTATCAGAAACAAAAGGGCTGTGTTCGTGGCCTTTGTGAATACACTGTGGCCTCCTATTACTGGCATTAATAAGAAGTGGCTCTCAAAAGCAGATAAACTATTGGTATCGACTTTAAAGTTACAGTATTTTTAGGAAGGATAGATAAGATTGGAGAGAAGAGAAGGGATGCGATGCTAAATGAAGTCGGATGATCTCAGTTCATTTAGACTAGAAAGCTTCTTCCTCTTCTAATGACTAATTTTGGCTCTTTTTATGACTAATTATAACTAATTTTATAAGCATCCCTTATTGGTCCCCATCTTTCTCTATTAAGTAGGAAGCTATATGGTGTGAGGCGAAATCTAACAAGATCAAATATGGCGAAGTATTGCTAAGGATCTAGATCAGCTGCTGATTACAAATAAACTTAATAGGTACCAAACGATTAATCATCATAGGCGGCTTTAATTATCCGAGCATTGATTGGATGGCAACGAAATCTCATGAAAAGAATGAATCAAAATTTATTAAGCTGTTGTGAGATAACTTCTTTAAGCATTTGACAGAAAGAACTCGAGGTCAGAGTATTTGAAAAATACTCTTAGAATACTATAATGAATTAGAAAATTCATTATAGTATCAGGAGGAGTTTTAATTAAAGACGTGATCGATGTAGTTTAGCATGTAATGCTAAACTACAACGCAGAAAATTAAGTCATTAAAAATCAGAAAAGTAAACAACGGAAAAAGTAACTGATGTACAAATTACGAACAATTGAGGAGTATATTTCCACAGAAATTGGTTTAGATGGGAAGAATATCGGCAGTGCATGAGAAGTATCTTAAATGATGCAATTTTGGAATGTGTCCCTAGAGTCTAAAGAATAAATAGGGTGGGAGTGAAATGGATGTGCAGTTTTGTTAAGTAGGAGACGCTTAAGAAAACGATAATGACGAAAGATGAATTATAGGCGCAGAGCTAGAAGAGTTACAACTACTGTACAGAAAGCTAAGTGTGTGAATACAAAAAGTAACTACATCTGTAAACTAAAGATAATCCTATCATTATGTTGCAAATAAAAAAGAATGACTATGAAAGAATAACTTTACTGAATGTGGATAGTGTGCGGTTTCAAATGCTGGAGAGATTGCTCAACTAATGAGTCCTATTTTGCTAAACGCTTTCAGCCTGGTGTATGCAAAGGATTCTTATTTAGTTCTTATTTATTTTCTTAGTTCTTATTTCTGGTGTCATCTGAATTTTTTCTTTCTTTTATCCATTCAAATGTCAAAATTATATCTCTCCATAGAAAACAACAGTATGAACTCAGAGAGGGAAGAAAGCAGCAGAATATTTATGCAGATTGAAAAATAGTGAAACACTGATGCAGTGGAGTGATGCCAAGTATATTCAATGGAATGAATTCATGTTTTATCTTTTACACTTTATTCCTCTTATTGCTCAGGTGTGTGTATATGGGTTACCAAGTAATTTTATAAACTGGGTTATTTTTACTCCTAATCCCAAGTAAGCAAACAATTAAGTTTGCGCCTGAACGTTGTTCAAGTCTAAAGGTGGTGCAACACCAGGGCAACTCATTGTAAAGGTGGGCAAAGCTCTGACACTATTCTTAGTATTTTCCATAATGTAAAGCGCATCTCACTAAGAGATGTATACTGCAATATATTATAGGTGGAGTCACTACCCAGACCGGTTTCAACCTTTTTTGAGGTCTCCTCGGTGAGTAGCTAGACCCTAAATACCAAGGTTTTAGTAATACAGAGCCTTATCAACTTTACCTACACAAGTTACTACAAGGTGTTTTTATTTTGAATAAAATAAAAATAATGTAATTATTATTACTATTATTACGGGCAACTCCAGGGAGTCAATTAGACTCATCGAGGGAGGCCCCAAATCATATTCATCACAACTATCTGACATTCATACAGTATCTATCATACCTCGCCTTAAACTCATTCACTGTCACAGCATCCACTACAGACTCAGGGAGCGCATTCCACTCATTCACCACTCTAAAAGTAAAGAACCCAGCTCTAACACCTTTACTAACCACACTTTTGCCCAGTTTCCATGGATGTCCCCTAGTCCTCCCACAACCAGCCCTGTTCTCAAAAATATCTTCTGAATTAATTTTATAGAAACCCTTCAGTAATTTGAATGTCTCAATCATATCTCCCCTCCTCCGCCTATCAACCAATTTTTGCAACCCACAAA
>NC_143550.1:90210000-90327500 GCF_054136105.1 Typopeltis vanoorti
CTGTTCGGGGAGTATTTAATTCTTGTATAACATAATCAAGATTTTCTGTAATTTTTCCTATATCAAATGTCGGATTCTGCATTATTTTGCTTGCAACATTTACGAGACTTAAGATTTCGTACCAAACATGAACAGAGCAAATAAATTTAAACGAATAAATCTTTGAAATTAAGTTGTCTGCCTGAACTCTAGAATCGATATCTTTACTTTCATCTTCTGTAATATCAAAAAGAGCCTGGTAAATTTCCTTGATATTATTTTTAAGTGGCTTTATTGCTTCCACTCGACTTTCCCACCTAGTAGCAGAAAGTGGTTTCACATTTAAAACACGAATATGTTTTTTTAATATAGCCCAACGTTTCACAGATATTGAAAAATAATTATATAATTCCTGTATTACCCCAAAAAAATTTACAGTTTCACAGGATATCTTAGCTGCATCATTAACTACCAAATTTAATGAATGAGCAGCACACGGAATAAAAAAACCCCTTGAATTTATTTCAAGGATTTTTTTCTGCAGTCGATTATGTTTGCCTCGCATATTTGAACCGTTATCATAAGCTTGGCCGCGTAAATCCGAAATGTTAATATTCAATAATTTTAAATAATTTTTTATAAATTGAAATAGTCCTTGCCCAGTGGTATCTTCTACAGATTGAAAACCCCAAAAGTGTTCATGAATTTCTGCTATATTTGTATCTTTATTTTGATTAACAAATCTAATAACAATAGATAATTGTTCTGTGTGGCTTATATCCGGAGTAGTGTCAAGAAGTAATGAATAATATTTCGCTTCTTTAACCATTTCTAAAATTTTTTGTTTTATAGCTTCAGAAATTATACGGATGATTTCATTTTGTATTTTATCACCTAAATAATGAGCAATGTTCCTTTTTTGTGATGTTTGGATGCGATGCAAGTATTCTGCCATTATCGAATCAAATTTAGCGACAGTTTCTGCTAACTTTAAAAAATTGCCGTTATCATTTTCAAAATGTTTTTGTGAAGAACCTCTAAAAGCTATACACTGTCTTGATAAATATTGTATTATGTAGATTAACCGTTCTTAACAGATTGCCAATATTTTTTCTCAGTTTCGTATAATCTTTGTTGTGTGCAATCAGTAGTGCATTTCTTAATCAACGACATTTTAAGTTCGCTGTATTTTGAACAGTTTTTAATGTGCGCGGAACTAGTCTCGTGTATTTTTAGTATATGACTCAAATGTTGCCAATCGTTACAACCGTATTCATTAGTAAGTTGGGAATTTTGACTACCAAATATTTTACAATAATAACAGAAAACCGAATTTCGCGATTCTGAATAAACTAAATAACTTCATAAAAGTTTTTCTCCATTTGCTAAAGTTAGATAATAGTATGAATCGGAAAACTTGCGGCCAGATTCATCTTTGAGAAATTCTTTATTAACTACTTGACGCGGGGAATGCTCAACTAAATAATCACTAACTTTGGTAGTTATATGATTCGGCCAAGTACCTGGATCATTAACATTAAAATTTGAAGTTTCGTGTTTCGCTGAATCGGAATCCAATATTTCTTCTGCTGCAACTTCTGTAGACAGTCCAGTTTCATTTTCGTATGTAACATTTGTTTCTTCATAGTTACCTTGTGTCCTCTCTTTTTCTGAAGTAGAGCTACACGGAATACTTGCTTCGCCAGAACTTTCTGTTCTTCGTTTTTTATGTGGTCCTGAAGTTAAAAATTTATTCAGCGATCCAGCCAGTTTATGTTCCAGTTGTACTAGCTGCAATTGTCTTTTCCTGTTTTGTGCACCAGATAACTTTTTTGGCTTTTTTCCCGACATCTAACGGTTAACACACTTGGTCAGAGTTTAAAATAAGAAGAGCATTAAAAGTTGTCCACCAAAATAAATAATAATTTCTGAAATTTTCCCTTCAACTTATTTTTTAACCCTTTAACCGACTATTATTTTTAAGGTGAATGGCCCAAGACTGACTATTTTTTTTTTATTTACAGAATTTGATTTTTCAGATGTTTTGAATAATAAATATGCTTATATTTTAGGTATTTTTTGAAAATTAACATGTAGAGATATTAGCCACTCATTGATTTCTCAGTGATATTTATTTAATATTTTTTACATTCTGGTAATTGTTTAATAATTAAGAAATTTCTTTCTAGAATATTAAAATTATTTATTAAAGAAATCAGTAAAAGGACCCCAACCCCCAATGTCTTCCAACCAGAACAAGAACAAATATATAAATAAATCTCTATATGAAAATTATTTCTAGACGTCTACCCAACATAACATAAAAATAAGATAATTAACTAAAATTAAACAATTTAACTGATTTTCAAACTTAGCAAAAATATAATAGATGTACTTACTTTACGTGAATAATAATCCAAATTCACATAAAATTTACTAAACAACCATAAATATATTTTATAAAACAAAAGGCAACTGCACAGTAACAGTTAGTGTAACGCACAAAATGAAATGATGCAAAAATACACCAAAAATTATCAAGAAAGGGCCAATTGCAGTATGAGTAAACAAAGCTCATCTAAAGGGTTTTATAGCTCATAAATAACTTATGTTTATTAATTTAATTCGAGCCGCGTCAGCCTGATGCGCCGATAGTCTATCCCGCATATATACGGGATTTTTAGCTAAGGTCCCTCAGCTGATTAATATGTTTATAATTTATAAATTATTATCTTTAAAATTTTATTTGTCTATCAAAAATCTAAAAATAAGTACACAATTAAATTCAAAGTCAAATTGTCCAAAGTCACGTAAACACAGAATACACAATACACTCAATGTGTTTCACATTCAAAACTGAAATGACTCCGAAAAAAATGTAAGTGCGTGTTTGGATAGACGCTATTTCGTCTATTCAAATTCGAAGCGGAATTTAAGAAAACGAACATCGTAATGTACATCTGTGTTTCAGACTAAATATTTTTGGATAGATCAGTGTTTCTGAAACTACAGATATCCGTGTACCCTTCTTTAATTTTCATTATTACCAAGTACCTTTTCAAAATACCCTTATTAAAATAATAATAATAATTATTATTATAATCATAAATAAAAATATATTTCATTGTAACTGTGTTTTATTTGAATTTAGATGTACATATAAACAAAAAAAAAACATGATTTATTTTTAATAGAACAAAATTTATAAAGATACTAATCATTTTTACTTAATATAAATAATTTATCATCAATGAGAGGAGTGAAATTGCTTATTTCTATATTTGCTATATTGCTCTCTTTTGTACGTTTTATAAATCCAGTCTTTAACCAATGATCCATACTTAACAATTTGAAAGTTAAAAAAAATTACCGTATTTACTCGACTATAACTCGCACTTTTTTCCCAAAATTAAAGCTAAAAAATCGTGCTGCGAGATATATGTGGGAATTTTCGGAAACTAAAGTTTTCAGGGGGAAAAAAAAACTGAAAATGGGTATGACTTACCAAGAATCTTCTATTCTCCATCACTTCTTCTGTCCTCAAGAGCAGTTTCCTTGTGTGCAATCAGTTATCTAACCAAATAGAGTCATCTTCTTTCCCATTATTGCAAGCAAAAATTACCAGTAATTTAAGATTTAAGATACGTAATGAACAATCCTTGACAAATTACTAATGAGAAGTAAAAGATGTGCGCGATTGTAGTCCAGTATAATAGAGAAAAAGCCACTATTAAGAAGTGCATATGATTGGTGCGGTATTAACAAAAGATCGAGCTACCCAAACAAAACAAGCTGACAATTGAATTGAAATGCTAATTCTCTTAAACCGATTTCCATAATAAATGAAATGCATTCACTATATATTTCTTAGTTTTAACACGTTCATGACGGGGTAGTGTCAAACAAAACCATATGTTACACCTGCTGTATATAGCAGTTTCTGTTGGAGGGAAGATGTCATTCATTAGTTAGTGTTTATATTCCCAGTTGTCTGTAATTGCACTATTTGTTGAGAAATATATATTAGTCTGCAAATGATGTCTGTGAACCTTATCCAGTGATATGATAAAACTAATTGGTTTTAGTGTTTCTGCAGTATAATGGATGTTGGGGATAGCATATTGTTTATTGCAGGGAGCAAATTATCGCTCAAATGTGAAATTCGGGGAGATAGAAACACGCAGTTTGAGTAGGAGAATTCATGCATAATATAATTTAATAGATATATATTTATATATAGACTATAAAAGTTTATGAAATTCACATTGTATGATACTTTATGGGTTGTTTCCTTAAGTATCTAATAAATGGGTTTGAAAATGTTTAGCTTTAGTATATATGATTGTAAATTTTTTATTAATAAAATATAATAAGCAGATATTTAACTGTCAATGGGAAATAGCACCTTTATATTTGTTAACTAAACGCTGTATTTTTGTAAAATATCTTGTTGCCGTAATATGGCTGAGCGAGTGCCCTTATTAAGCAGCGCTGTGAGGCAGGCTGCCTCTATGCTACATCCTGTCAACAGTACTGGGCAAAGCACAGCGTAAGAATGAATTCACGGTCTGTCATAAACTAAGAATTTCCACTAAAAATATAATAAACAATCGAGAATATTTCTAAAATTTTCGCTGAGTCGATGCTTACTCTGTGAAATAAAATCTGTGGTAATAATGATAACGTTTCACTTCAAACGATATAATTCAAGAATAAGAAAGTTTATATTTTTTTTAAATTATTTCCCATGGTGAAATGGCACCCCTATCTTCAAGCGGCCTTGTGCGGCGCACAATCTGCACAACCGCACAGCTCGGCCCTGCACACACACACACACACACACACACACACACACATATATATACACATATATTCAATATTTAGTAAAAATGGCGCGGCACCCTAATATCAGCGTGGTTTCACTCCTGTTGAGAACAACTGCCTCAGTGAGCACAGATATAACGTGCATCACTTACAAATACTTATCAAAACACTTCATAGCAGTGATGTTTAAGTCGAGTGCTGTAGCAAACTGCTGACTCGAGGTTGTTTTGCTGTCGTTGTGATCGGACGTATTCCTTTAGACTCTGCCTAGTTGAATTTTATAAGGTTTTTCGGGAAGCTTGAATTGCACTGGAACTAACACAGTTCGAGATCTACTATCTCCCCCTCTGTATGAAATATGCAGACTTCTGATGGCCGGCAGGCCCCACCCACAATGAGGACCATTGGTGGATGAATGGTATTTTAGAGAGGCAGGTCTCTGCACTGTGTCCAAGTAAGTTCCCGAAACTCCTTTTTCCTTGTTTTTAGGATAGTCACCTATAATAAACTAACTTTTTGCTGGTAGACGCTTACTCTAAGCTGTCTACGGGATTAGCTAGTGGACTCTCAAAGTCTGCAGGATCACTCACAAACCACTCGGGAAACCCGAGAAACCGCTATTTTACCTTAGGCCAAATTATGGACTCTCCATACGATGAGCTCGACTTCAAGCAGCTATTGGCAATCTTCAAACATGTAGGAGGCCTGCTGCCAAGGAAATGGCCAGGAAAGGTAGCAATCCACCAAATAGAAGAGGTTGAAACAGAGGACTACCAATCCCCTGACCCTCTTCCTAACACCTCACGAGATTCGAGCAAAGAAAATATCACATCAGCTGATATTCACACACTAGAGAATAATGACGACTTTCAAGTAGTCAATAGGAAGAAGAGAAAGAAGGAATCTCTAGCTGCAGAACCTGAAATACTGCCTCAGACCTCAGGAAGAGCAGCACCAATGGACACTACAGCACAAACTGAAAGAATAATAGAGACGGATACAGTAACACAGCCTAAAGAGAGAATTCCACCAGTGATCTTACGATCCAAAGAAAAATGTTCATCAATCACTGAGTTGATGAAAAACAACAATATCAAATTCAATTCAGCAAAGAACACCGATTAAAAAGTCCGGATTCAGCCTTAAGGTGCATCGGACTACCGTCTGCTCACCAGACATTTAGATGAACTGAAAGTCCCATATCATACTTTTCAGCTTAAAAGCAAAAATATCTCAAGGTGGTCATCACAGGCTTCATAGAAACCATACCATCTGAAGAAATAGCCACTGATCTCAAATTGCAAGGACTAACACCAACAAAAATATCACGCATGTATAGAGCGGATAAGTGGCCCATGCCTCTGGTCTTGGTGGAGATCAGTAAAGACCAACGAGAGATTTATGCCTTACGACTGTCTGTAACTTGGTTATCAGGATTGAACCCCTCAGAAGGAAGACATCCGCCGGAAAATGCCACTGTTATCAAAAGGGTCATGCGCAGAAGTTTTGTAGGGCGGAATACAAATGTGTAAAGTGCAGAAATAATCATCCCTTGCATACATGTGCCAAGTCAAGAACCATTCCTGCTAAGTGTGCCAACTGTGGCGGCCCACACCCAACCAATTACAAGGGATGTGCACTCCACCCATCTAACCTGCAGAAGGCTAGAGAGGCACTATCCCCCACCCACTCAGAAGCGAACTACACCAGAAATCAGAACGCGGGCTGTTACTCCCGAGAAATCATACGCATCTGCAGTCTCTGCAAGTAACAAACCGGCATCTTGCAACCAAAACCTCGCAGCAATCCTAGCTGGTACTCTAGTAGAGATGTTAACGGCCTTTAGCAAAGCAAATCCCAATCAGGCTGACACCAACAAAATCCTAAAAAACACACAAGTCATCTTCTCCATGATTAACGGATAACACAGTTACCATAGCTAACTCAATACAGATTACATATTCGAATACTAACGGACTAAACAACCTCCTAGAACTAAAAGAATTTGCCGAAAGATATAAGATAGACATCCTTTTAGTCAACGAGATGCACCTTTGGCCTTGCGACAACCCCAAAATAATGTATTACACACTACTTAGGACAGACAGGCTCAATGCCAGAGGGGGCGAAAAGACAATATTTCTTTAAAAAAAAGCATAAGATACAATTAGATCAAGAAAACAACTACAAACCTGGAAGAAACTGGAGTTGAAATACAACACAGGTAGTCTAAAACTATATTCAGTCTACAACCCTCAAGGCAAACCACTAATAGCCTTAGACCTCTCCCAGCTCCTTGACACAAACGAAGCAACAATAGTGGTGGGAGACCTAAACGCAAAACATCCCGCGTGGAACAGTAGAAAAACCAATAATAATGGGAAGAGCCTACACAAATTTGCTATGACAAGAAACATCACCATAGCAGGTCCTGTTGAACCAACACATTACGAACCACTGGGCAAACCTGCCGTGCTAGATATAGCCATTTTCAGGAACATCCCACACCAGTTCCAGTTACAGGTTATTAATGATATTAGCTCCGACCACAATCCAGTTCTGATTAGCCTAGGCGGGGAAGCAGAAACCATCCCCTGACAATCCTACAGAAATCTCAAGAAGCTCAACGCAACTCTCTGCAACATCACTGGCCCTGTCCCAACCATCTCCTCACCCAAAGAAGTAGACACAGCGATCAATAAACTGGAAAACACAATCCAAACTGGCCTTGCAACAGCCTCCATCATTACCGCTCCAGCTCAAACTAACCTGCTTCCAGAAGAGATTCTAAAGCTTATCTGCAACAAAAACAGGATCAGACGTCGATACCATGCAACACTATCACCCCAGGATAAACAAGGGTAAACAGGGCAACCAACCTAGTCCGATATGCGATCAAACGCCATAAGAATCAACTATGGGAGAGGAAACTAGGCTCCTTAAACACTGAAGACAACTCATTATGGAAAATGACTAAAGCCCTTTGCAGCGATCACCCCATCATGCAACGAATCCATGGAGAAAGAGGCATAGTCTACTGAGACATTGAAAAAGCAGAAGCCTTTGCAGACACCCTGGAGCTGCAATTTCAACCAAACTACACTCATGCGGACTTGCGCTTTATTGAAAAAATCCACAGGCAAGTACGCTGTGCACTTCATCATACCACCAGCCGTGACAGAACAAGCTATAATATGCCAAAGGAAATATACCAAATTATCAAGAACCTCAATAACAGAAAAGCACCAGGTCCTGATTAGATTTCAAACAAAATTATAAAAGCACCCTCCCCCCCTCACAAAACAATAATGCATCTAGTGGCTATCTTCAATGCGATGCTAAGACTCAACTACTTCCCCACTCACTGGAAGCAGGCAGATATAATCCTCATCCACAAACCGGGAAAAGCACCTCAGTTCCCCAAGAATTACAGACCTATTTTCCCAAGACTCTTGTCAGGTCTTGGGAAAATCGCTGAAAAAGTAATACTAAAACGTCTACAAAACGAAACGGACAATCTAGACCTAATCCAAAAAGAACAATTTGGTTTTCGAACTGGTCACTGCACAACTCAACAAATCCAGACTTATTTTCAAGTGAAACTCCGTGACCTAAGATCCAATACAAGAAGTTTCACAGCAGGTGTCCCGCAAGGCTCTCTATTATCGCCGCTGCTCTTCAACATTTTTATCTCAGACGTCCCAAGCACAGCACCATGGCTTTCTATGCAGATGACATGGCGATACTGACCAGATCGCTCAGGCCATACCTAGCCACACAACGACTACAAAACGCAGCAACGAATCTTGAAAAATGGTTTCGGAAATGGAGAATTGACGTCAATGTAGACAAAAGCACAGCCATACTATTTACAAGGAAGAAAGCAAACCATCACGGAGCAGTCACGATGTTCAATACTGATATCCCACGGCAAAAACAAGTAAAATACCTGGGAATCAAACTAGATAACCCATTTAACTTCAACTCCCACATCTCTCATGCCTGCAACAAAGCTAACTCAGCAATAGGTCAACTCTACCCTCTACTCAACTGTAGAAACAAAGTCAGTTCAGAAAACAAACTAAGAATATACAAAGCAATCATCAGACCCATACTAACTTACGGTTCGCCAGCGTGGAGCCGCACCTCCCTTAGCAACATCAAAAGATTACAAATAATCCAAACCAAATGCCTCCGAATGATCTTCGATGCCCCCCCCCCCATGGTTTGTAAGGAACACTATCCTCCACCAAGACCGAAACCTGCCAGACATACCTGCGTTTTTCATCCAGATAACAACCAAGTATTTTGCTCAGGCATCACTCCATCCCAACCTACTCATTCGTGAGTCATCCGATTACCATGAAATAGACAGATGGAAACATAAACGCCCAAAGTCGGCCCTGATTACAGATTGAAATATTTCTACACAGCCCTAATTAGGGCGAGCCAAGTGCTCAAAACTTTCTTTATTTAAAACAATTAAAAAAATACCGATTACGGGATAAAAATCCAAGGGATTGATGTCCATGCAGCCATAGAAGATAGAAACTGCTGACTCTTATTACAAAAAATCTCTGAAACTCCGTTTCCAAGATGAATTTCTTCGATCTGCCACTTTTATTCTATAATGATATCGACAGGACACATCTTGCTAAATTTGAAGCATTAACTCTGTTAAAAATGCTTCTTTGAAAATAAGATGAAATTCAAGATTGTTTTCTTCTTGTTATTCTTATTTTCCTTCCTAGAATCTCTACAGATCACGTGTTCAACCGATTTTGACCAAATTTTGAATACATTTTTTCCGTAAAACTGAATACAGTTTTTTATTTCCAAGATCCCCCGATAAAATTCGTAGAACTGGACAAAAATGGAGGGACAGAATAGTAAAGGGGAAAGAAGGAAATATGACACCGATACCGCAACAGAGTTTTACATACTTTCTTCTAAAAAAAGAAAGTCTCATAAAAAAATTTAGTATGTAAACGACTGACATCTTAGTTTCTTGAAGAAGTACTTCAAGTAGTATGTCCTTGAAAAAAGCTTAAGGTTGGCTACAGAGTTCAAGCAGCTTCTTGGCTGACATTGTTTTAATTGTTGAGAATGTAAAATTTTCCCCAGAAATTCCAGCAGTGTCACAAAGTTAAGCTTCCTCACTCTTTTGCGTATGAGATATCCCCCCCCTTTTTTTATTAATTAGATATAAATGAACATCTCAGCGTCAGCATCTATATTTAATTAGATATAGATGAACACCTCAGGTTAAAAGGGCGTTTTCGCTATAATAATACTTCATAAATATTAAGTATTCCTTCATGAAGGGAAAAAATCGATTAGTTTATCATATGAGTTTTAATAAACTAAAGTTTATTATTTATATAATATTAATATTATATAATTAATACACATAATATAATATTTATATATTATATAATTATTTATATATTAATATTATATTTTAATATTCATATAATATAAACTAATTGTTTTTTAATATTTCACAAAATTATTGATTTTTTGATTGATTAATAAATTAATTGTATACTAAATTATGATATTAGTTTATTATGTACAATAATTGTGTTTATTTATTTAGTATTACCGATAATAATTTATCCCATTCTGTAATAAATAATCATTGCGAAAAGTATTTCAATACGGAAGGAGAAGGGGATTCATGAAAGACATAACGTAACATGAGTTTGAATAAAGCTAAAAGGAAATTATTAAAATTACAGATGTTGGCGTATTTATTTTTTATTTTTTCCCCATAGGTTTAACTAGAAACGAAAACAGTTACATATAGTTGATCTCAAAAATGTATTTTATTATTCTCAACTTTCGAAATAAACATTTCGATGCGTAGTCACTAAACTGTCAATAACATTCACAGAGTTTGCGCAGCAATAGAGGAATCCGCAAACAGGAATTTATTCTTCATAAACATAAGGTAAAACAATGAAAATGGAGCTCCTCTAGTAGGTACGTAATTAAATACTGTACGAACATCTCAAAAAAGAGAATGACGATATCCTAAAATGGAGCCACTTTCGATTTTTTTGGGAGTGATTACTGGCTCATAAATCATGATCAGTCAGAGGTTTGGAGGATGGAAGTACTTGTATTATTTGGAAAATCTGCATCTACTACTCGAAGTACATTTTTTTGCGAAAAACTTATAAACAACGTTTGAACAATTGAAGCCTTTGGCTCTTCATATATCTAATATCTAATAAACAACAGATTCCTTCGATATGATTCACTGCTCATCGATGATTATGTACATCATTCAAAAAAAAATAATATTGCTGGCAGGTTATGTGCTCTCTTATAAACCATCTGATATAAATTAGCAGTGAGTTCTTTCACTTGAACTGAAATTCTTACAAACGCCATATCACAGAGCCAGTTGTTCACATTATCTTATTCTCACAGCTGGTTCCTCTCACATGTCAGCTGATTAAAATACGAATATAACTACTGTTAATCTTCATAAATTATTCTCGTTCTTTCTTATAATGCATGTAGTAAAACTGTGCTTTGAAAAGAAACTGTGTTGTGAAACTAAAATGAATTTCAATAAGAATCATAGGCGTCTTACATTCTACATCACTTTCACTGAAGGGTTCCTGAAAGTCCATTTTTTCAAAGCACATTCAAAAGATGCTTCCTTTTAAGTTCCCACTTCAAATATATAAATGAAATTTCATCCAAAATACAAATGAATGATTCCCTTTTTAAAAGAGTGTGTTGGTAATCATGTCACGCCAAGAAGACCACACTTCCCCAGCCCCTGACAAGCAACACGATCACATGTGACCAGCCTTTCACCTTGACACACACACACACAGCTACAGGATTTTCTGGAGCACATATTATTGGGAAATATATTAAATTAACAAACCTGTTCACGGTGCTTCCACTGTGGTTATTTGCGGCGAATTCTGTACTGTCTTTACTGAAAGTTCCATATGCCTTGTCGCTCTTATGCAACGTGTTCTTTTCCATGCCAACTGAAAGTGATTAGACCGTCTGTTGTAAATGCCTATCACAAGTCTAGTGAACTGCAACTGAGGGCAACACGTGTGTGTGTATACGAAGTATGACAGTTGGAAAGGATGGTGAGTCGCAATTGGTTGATGAAGATGTGACGTTTATTAAGACTAGAGACGGGCCGCTAAGAATAATAATTTAAATAGTACTAGGGAGTATTTAAGTATTTACAAAAAAAAAAAAAAAAAAACGTAATTAAGTAAAGAAAACTCTTGGAAAATGTAACCGTATATATATATATATATATATATATATATATATATATATTTTTTTTTTTTTTTTTTTTTATGATCTAAATTGTGAAACAAACACAGTGCCGACTCACGGTTAGTCGATCCAGACTATCGTCTGGCGTCAATGTGTCAGACTTGTAATAATTTGACATGCATTATAATTATAAAGACTTCATTTATCCCCGATTTAGTCTGGGGAAAAATATTAAATGGCAATATATATTTGTTGTTTATACTGGTAATAAAAATGCTGCTGTTCTCTTATTCTCACTTTATTTTAATTTAATTATTTAATTCACATGTAATGCGGGTGCAGGTGTTTTACACTATCCAGCAACCACTGACCATCCTGCTTAGTCAAGACACTATATCAGATAATCCAATTCTTCCCTGCTTGGATTATTAAGACCATAAGGTTGAAATTACTATCATTTCAGGTAATCCCTTAATCTACATAAGTTCCTTTGAAATACATTGATGCCAGGAATGCGGTTTGTCTATTTTTCTGGTGAGCTGCATTTTCCCCCCTGTTATTAATCGTTTTTATTGAAGCAGTAAATAACTATCTACCGCTCGGCTTATTTATTGATACTTTATTTTTATGGTCAGGGAAGAGTAACCTTTAATCACAACATCCAACAGGCGACCGATTGAGCGTTTGCGAGATACCGGTTGTTGTCATCACGTGCTTTTGCTGATACGTGACCTGTTAGCTCAGACTGATTTCTCTCTCTCTCTCTCTCTCTCTTATATTTGATGTTTTCATGAAAGAATTTACAAAAGAGCACGTGGTCGAAAATAGGACTGTGAAAGAACTAGGTTGAACTATCTCTAAATGTTATTTCATGATCCTGGGTGTATTTAAAAATACAAACATCGAATTTGATTTATTGAGATTATTTATAAAAGAGGGGAGGATACTATTACGTTATCTTTGGAATTTTTATAAGATTTTTTATTAGTATTATTTTTTTTTTTTTGTAAAATTGATCGTAAGACTTCTTTAAAAATCGCTGGTGCTTGTGGAAAATACTATATCGAAAAAAATAAATGAAAATAAATATATAAAAACTTTCTATCGTAGATAAAAGTAACACATTGAGATCTGGATCTCTTAGTAACTGGTAATTAAAAAAAATATTAATATTATATTTCCGAACACACTTCCTAATATTTTCTGAAATAAGAGGAGACTTGCAAATATCCAAAACAACAAAAATTCCTTTATTTTCAAATTATTTAGCTAGGCTCATATACTTTTACTGATGACAGTCATTCTCTTTTTCTTCATTTGGCCTTGTAGTGATCATCTAATTAAAGTTACAAGATCTTAACATCACATCTTCAACATTGATCTCCTAACCATTCTCAAGTAGGGTGAAGATAATGTTGTGAATTTCAATTATATCAAAATCGAATCCAGCGTCATTTCCCTAAAGAAAGATCATACATCACTCACTCTTACTTTGAAAACGTCGATCAAGATTAGTTTTTTCTTCTTGGGTTGGGTTTTATGTCTAAGTTATGCTGCCACAAACACATCACATCCATAGTTCCTCAGCATTCAAAAAACTTCGTATGTTATTTGTTTTAAACATTACTCCTCGCCTCATAACTCCTACTCCAATCATAAATCCGCCCAACTTTATAATGCTAGTAGTTATGAGATGAGGAGTAATGTTTAGAACAAAGAAGACACGAAGTGTTTTGGAGGCTGAGGAGATTATGAGTATAATGTATTTAGCTAGGATCATATAATTTTGCTGATGACTTATTGTATTCTTTTCTTTTATTTGCGTGGTGCACAAAAAACTTTCCTGAAATGCTTATTTATACCAAAAAAAAGAGGGTAAGGCAGATGATTCCCCCCCCCTCTCTCTCTCCCTCCCACCAACACACACACACACACACACACACACACACACACACACACACACACACACACACACACACACACACACACACACACACACACACACACACACAGCCTCCTCCACTTGCTTTTTCAAAGATGCTCTTACTCTGTTTCTGCGTTATGTTTATATACACTTTCATGGATTTTGCTCCGCCGAAACTGGCCACCACCATTCATTCCTCCACTCTCCTGTACATACAAGAACCAGAGTAGCTGTGTATGAATGCTGACGAGCAGATATCTCTTTCATGCCAACTACCTCTGTTATTTGCAACAGTTGAAACAGCCTTCTCCATACTGTTTTCTCAATAACTAACTCTTTTAGCTCTTTGTAGATCCATTTTTTCCTCGCTAATTACTTGTCCATTGCATACTATCACCTCACGTCTTCAATAAGAATGTTAGTGGCTTCAAATCGACCGACGGAAACCATTTTATTATTTAAAATTACAATAATTAATTATAAAATGAAAAGTTTAATAAATTTACTAAAGGAAATAAATTTTCAAATGAATTTATTATTTATGCGGAGTGTAAAATCGATCGCACATTGATTGCTGTATGTTAAATGAATCCAAGAGCAGATACTCATACAGGTCTATTTCTAGAGTTAATATTATTTGCCCTAGTTCTTTTCTTATCACATGCATATGCAGCTCCACTAACCGATATACTCGTATAGTCATGAAAATGTGCCACAGTGCTTATCTGAATGTGGATAATACCGTTTAAGATGTCATTCCGTTTCCATAATTTCTAAAATAAATAAATGAATAAATACTGCTTCGAAATATTGTCTGGATTCTAGGGATAATATTAAGATGTTGACTTCATATAAGCTTATAAAATTCATATATAGTAGAAGATATTAGGACAGGTGTCCTACATCAAGTCATTTTAATCAGTTTTAACATAAAACATTAGAAATCTGTGAAGGCTAAGGCTACTTTTTTTTTGGATCTGTAATTTTTGTAAGAAATTTATACTATGTTCGTATAAATTATTAATTTAAAGCAACCAAAATAATGTTTTTGAAATTAAAGTTTCAATTTGGGTTGTCCTATTCTATAACACAACGAAAGAGTAACGTTTGTAAATAGTAGAGGTTTCTTCCTAGCCACTGAAAATAATTCCATTTAGTATTTATTTCTGCAAATAAACATTTTGCATGTATATTATACAAATACAAATTCACATAAATAAATACATGAATAAAATATTATTATAGAAAGATTATTTTGCATCCGATCATATTTTTTAAAATGATTGGCATTTCCGAATACTTCCTTTCACCTTTCATTTCTGACTTTGATTTTAAAAATATGAACAAATAATTTGATTACTTTCCCAGAAATAACTATCATCATCATAATCTAATTCCTGACATGTTCCCTCAAGAAGTATACAGGACAGTGTGATAGAATTGTATGAAATGTTTATCATTACTAACTTCTTATCAGTTTTCTTCAGAATTAGTCTATTACTATCAAATCTTGTCAGATCTGCCAATATAGTCAAGTCTTGTATTTTTGTCTTCTAATGCACTTCTAACTAGATCAGTCCACCTAGATGTTGGTCTTCCCCTGGCTTATTTTCCTATCAACATGGCATAAAATACTGCTTTTGTTATTGTTTCCTCTCCCATTCTGTTTAAGTGACTGTAGCAGAGGAGTAGCTTGGGGGCGGCACTTTGAACCTTTTTGAACTTTTACAGTTAATTCTAAAATACAGTCTCGAGAACTCATTTCCAAATATTGTAATACTACTGCGAATTTTCCTCACAATTGCTGTAAGTGTTGCTAGTTGTAAGGGGAGTTTTTCTAAATAAAATTGATTAAGAATTACCTACATTACTATGAAATAGACTTCGCAATGTCATCGGCGATTTCTAAAATGTTATTTTTCTTGCTTTTCTGTTAGCATCGCCGATGCTAACAGAAAAGCAAGAAAAATAACATTTTAGAGTGTTAAAATTAAAGATTTACTTCAAAAATAAACATAGTGTTTTAATTTAATTATTTAAGCTAAGGGATATTACATCCAATAATGTTTCATAGCCGAATAAGAGACTCAGAGTTTCATGCCGATTATAGAAACTATATAAAGTTCGCGAGTCCAAGCGTAAGCAAATACCTGGATAGTGCAACACATAGTCCATCTGATAGTGCAACACATAGTCCATCTGATAGTGCAACACATAGTCCATCTGATAGTGCAACACTCGGGCAACTCATAATAAGTGTGGAGCAAGCTCCGATCACTGTTCTTGGTATTTGCCCATAATGTGAAACCCAGTTCCTAGGAGCTGTATTACTGTTCTACATTATGAGAGAGGATCACTACCCAGACCGGTTTCAACCTTTATTGAAGAATTGAGGAATATCAACCTCAATAAAAGTTGAAACCGGCCTTTTCTCATAATGTAGAACAGTAATACAGTTCCTAGGAGCTGGGTTTCACATTATGAGCAAATACCAAGAACAGTGATCGGAGCTTGCTCCACCTTTACTATGAGTTGCCCGAGGGTTGCACTACCAGATGGACTATGTGTTGCACTATCCAGGTATTTGCTTACCCTTGGACTCGCCGAACTTTATATAGTTTCTATATTCGGCATGAAACTCTGAGTTTCTTATTCGGCTATGAAACAATATGGGATGTAATATCCCTTAACTTAAATAATTTCACGTCGCCGAATTGAAGCCTTTGGTTCTTCATATAATTAGTAATTATTAATAGTGTTTTAATTTATTTATCTATACGTCGTTTTGACTTTTTGTAGTATTTTTGGTGTGTATTGAAAGGGGCAACAAACTCAGGGACCGCCCCGGGTGGCAAAAGTTCTAACTACACCACTGGACTGTAGCACCTAGATTAGTTTTAGTCTAATTCTAACAATGTCAAATTCCTTCCTAATAACTTCATTAATATGAGTTTGCCATCGACCCTGTCTCTTCATTTCCATATTTTTTGTCTCAGAACTATCATATCTGTGGTCTTCAGTCTTTGATGAACAGTTTTTATTTCTAACCAGCTCTGAGATCCATAAGTTAAAATTAGTTATACACTGCCTTGTAGTTGTAGTTTCTCATTTATTTCATATCCGTTTATTCAGTTGCATCCTCGTCTTACCAGCTGTGTTTATTCTGTTTTTTTTTATTTCCGTATTTACTCGTAGTTTGCCGTCTTCATTGGGACAGATGTCCTACATTAAAATTCTATTGTTTGTTACTTATTTAGGAAACAGCTGATGTTTTTAATGTTCAGCCTATTTTCATAGTCTCTGTCTTTCTATTGCTGAATTTCATACGAAATTTGTTGCTAAGTTATTCAACTTAGTTAAGAAATCCTGCAGACTTTTAATGGATTGCTTTAAGAGTATATCATCATCTATATAAAGTAAATAATTGAGATTATTAACATATCGTAGTTTGATATCAAGCCAGTTTGATTCATAATATATATAGATGATGAAGAGAAATGGAAATAAGATGCATCCTTGTCTCACCTCATTTTATATCTAACAATCTTCCTCTACTTTCAATTCCAACTGCTGACTTACATTTCATATATAGACTGTGAAATATCCAATAGATGAAATACGTCTCATAATACGAAAGGATCCACAAAAAATTTACATAAAACATTGTTAGAAATTTGCTTCGGGATAAGGGAGGAGCAAATAGTAAGCATTATTACGTCTCATTATGTACGTCAGTATTTTACTCACACACACTCTCTTTCTCTCTCTTCTGTACTGTTTCATCAAAGTTGGTGCAAATTATATCAATCCATCCTGATTTACGCTCACGCCTAGACCCACACTTTTACCGTGTAGGCATTCGAAACCGAAACCGATATCCCTTCGGAATAGGTTGGTTACTCCTTATTCCAGGATTATCTTATGTCTGTAGAAATGTGTGTGTGTGTGTGGGTGGGTGGGTGGGTGTGTTCAAGGGGCAGGTTTGCCTGTTCTGAGGGACGAAATATATATATATATATATATATATATATATATATAAATGTACATAGGTAGGCAACATTTTTAGCAAAATAATAATTGAAATTTGGTCTTTTTTATTGTATCATATTGTTTTTCATAGATCTACATGAGAATCCATAATTAGTAGAATGTAATGCATCAGTACCACTCAGGTCTTATTTTTAAAACTTCTATTCCAGTCGCTAATTGATGTTGTTTCCTTCCATGTAGTAATTCCTTCTTGTTTCTTGACAAATTAATTTAGCTCATCACTCTTGGTTTATGAAACTCAGTTTACTAACTAGTCTGAGGTAAAGATAGCAGTATTTTTCCTTCTCTTCTTTTTTTTTTTTTTTTTGAAAACTTGTTTTTTTTTTTTTTAACACAACACGAAAATGCCAGCGAACACGCATTTGAAGGACTCAAATATAATCGCTCGCTTTTTATAATACCATCTTCAGGGCGATGCCTCAATTATGATTAGGTATACGAGCAGAAGCAATATTTTTTAATGCATACAGCAATTAAAAGATTACCGCTGTTTCCCCCCACCCTGCATCTAATTCGTCACTGACTGTCTCGTACTAAATTTTAGAATTTAAGAAATTCTTTTATTATTCCAATTATTTTTCACTATCAAAACAAATAATAGTGGCATGTAAGTTTAGTAGCTTTCAAGCAGTTAAATCTTTGAACTAATAATTCATTCCCACAATAATTTAAATTAAACATCCCCCACCACAATTTGTTAGATATCAAGAAAAATAAACTTCTTTTGTAAATATCTCATAACTTAATAATACCTAAACTTAATAATAACTAATGCTCACTACTGATATGCCTTAAAGAGTCGACCTTCTGTTTCTGATCTCGCCTACATTTTTATGATCAAAACTACGAAAGAGCGGCAAGCTGCTATTTTTTTTTTTTTTTTTTTTTTTACCAAAAGCTGGAAATGCATTGTAAATCTCATAATTATAATTCTTATAATTTATTATAATGAATTTAAAAATTTTGATAGTTTTAAAAAAGTACCAGTCGGGCCAGGGCGTGGCCATAGCACGCCCTGGCCCGACTACACCCCTGGTTGTAACTTAATTTTCCCAAGCAACACGCACAACTTGTAAAGGCTGGCTGAAGCTCACTGGCTAGAGCTACTTTGACTGCGTATGGCCCGTGTTTAAGCAACAGGGTGAGATGACGTGAGGGAGCGGAAATGGCTATGCGCGCATGAAATCACAGTGCTGAAGCGAGGACCTGGATGCTCCCACAACCGAGCAA
This sequence comes from Typopeltis vanoorti, assembly GCF_054136105.1. Classification (NCBI taxonomy): domain Eukaryota; kingdom Metazoa; phylum Arthropoda; class Arachnida; order Uropygi; family Thelyphonidae; genus Typopeltis; species Typopeltis vanoorti. The sequence continues at coordinate 90,229,271 of NC_143550.1, forward strand.
GCCAAGGTAGCTTGACTAGCGTCGGCCTTCGATACACAATGCGATGTTCAATTATTGCCGCGCAAGCTTAAAACGTCTTCTGTTTACAAAAATAAAAGCCTAAATAGAATGCTTATAAATGCATTTACAAAGAATAATAGAATGCTTATAAACGCATTTATAAATATATTTACAAAGTTCATCGTAAAGTTAGATATGCACTAAGTCAGCCTAAGGATGATTCAGAAACGATCACCCCCACATCTCCAACAGAAATAATAAATATCATTTCCCATCTGAAGAATAAAAAGGCCCCCGGCCCTGACGGCATTACCAATAAAATAATAAAGCTACTCCCACGGAAAGCCATAATTCATCTAGTTAATATTACCAATTCCATTTTAAGATTCCAATACTTTCCCTCTGATTGGAAAATCGCGGATATTATACCTCTGAAAAAACCTGGTAATAACCCACAACTTCCCCAAAGCTACAGGCCCATCAGTCTTCTTTCCTGTCTTGGCAAAGTAATAGAAAAGGTCATCCTATCAAGACTACAATCAGCAGTGGACCAACAGAAAATAATCCCAAATGAGCAATTTGGGTTTCGCAAAGCTCACAACACGGTACAACAAATTAACCGACTAACAGAACATAACACTCATGGCTTTAACTGGCACCTTCATACTGCTGCTGTATTTTTGGATGTTGCCAAGGCCTTTGATAAGGTCTGGCATCAAGGCCTTATCTTCAAACTAATTGAAAACAATATCCCAATTAAACTAGTGAAACTCATATATTCATATATCAATGAAAGATACATGCAAGTAAAACTCAACGGAATTGTTTCTTCAAAGCGCAAAATCCTGGCGGGAGTACCTCAAGGTTCTCTTCTGGCCCCAATACTTTTCACAACTTACATGGTAGATATTCCTCTCAACCCAAAAACAACTACTACTGCTCTTTATGCCAACGACACCGCTATTCTAGCTAGATCGCTCAGCCCTCACCTAGCAATCACTAGACTCCAAGGAAGTATCAATGGGCTAGCAAACTGGTTCACCAACTGGAGAATTGTAAATGTAAACCCCCTCAAAAGCTCAGCCATGATGTTTTCAAGAAGAAAGATCTGCAACAAAGAAGACATCCTGCTCTCTGGTCAAAAGATCCCATGGCATTCAGAGACCAAATATCTTGGGGTATTGATGGATAAGAAACTCCTTTTCAACAATCACATCAATCTCATTTGCTCCAAATCTTCTAAAGTCATAGCTCAGCTCTACCCATTGATCAACCGCAAGAGCAAATTGAACCTACATAATAAATTGCTTCTTTACCGGATGGTAATACGTCCAGTCATTACCTACGCCTCACCAGCATGGAGTCACACTTCAAGATCAAACATTTCAAAATTGCAGAGAATCCAAAACAAATGCCTTAGGATGATCCTGGATGCACCGTGGTTCATCAGAAATTCACAAATTCACCGTGAAACCGGCACTCCATACATCTCCTCCCTTCTTCGTGATCTTGCAGAAAAATTCTTCGTGAAGTCAAGTTCACATTCAAACCCACTAATCGTGCAAGCTGTCAATTACAACGAGACTGATTACTACAAACACAAAAGACCGAAGGCTATTCTTCTCTCAACAGATCATAGCTAACACTACTGCCCTCAGAGGGCGAGCTTAATTGCTCACAAATCTCCCATTCCCAAATAACTCTCATTACAGATAAAGGGGAATATGAAAAGCACTTGTGCTTCACCCATCCTGTCAGTAACGTCAATGGTCAATGGTTATAAATGCATGCATTTATTAACAAATAAATATTACTTCTTTCTCAATTAATGAGCTTGCGCAGCAAGCACAGCAAGCATTGAGAATTCGCCACTGCATATAGTACGTTTATGAACTATACGAAATTTTCATTGGTGAAAAGTTTCCTAACCGGTATGGAACTTTTCATTGGTGAGCTTCTCATGAAAAAATATTCCTTTCTTGTTTTCTTTTATATTGTTTTCTTTTAAAATAAAATTCAAGAATATTCATGAAATCGATTATACTTGATTTATTTCCATTATTCCATATTTATTCTCACATGTGTATAATACGAGAGTATGAGGATTCAGCTCCATTAAATGATTGTGAAAGAAAAAAAGTATATGTTTTTATGATACTTGCATAATCTTAAAGCGACATTATTCAAGGGCATCCGAGTATCGAATAATAGTTACGTTTTGAAATTGTTATTCACGTAGCTGATGGAAAATCCCCACATGTTAATAAATCGCAAATGCTTCTTTTTGATATTTCAAATGATTATTATTATTATTATACATCATATTGTTGTTGTTGTTTTACGAATTTAATTAAAACGAATAAATTTACGTCCAACTTGATTTTATTACTGAATTTTATGTGAATATTTAATTCACGATATTTTTTGATTTTATATAAATGTCTGCAATAACATTTTATCTTCTTACTTTGTCAATGGAGTATTTTAATAAATTTAACAAAATATTAATTTAGGTAAAAAAAATGAAATAGTTTTTGACGGCTAGATAAAAAGCATTTGTCAGAAATTAGATCTCCACAAATTAATATATATATATATATATATATATATATATATATATATATATATATATATATATATATATATATATATTTAATAACAAGTAAAATTTTCTAAGTTTCAGAGGAAACATCTTTAAAATGTGAACAGAAAATATGTGACAAGAAGTTACGATTTTTCTAATATATCTGTCTTGCACGGGTGGCAGGCAGGGGCGCGCGCGGGGGGGGGGAACTTGCCATTTCTGTATGCAACTTGTTAACTACTTTCGATTAAAAAGAGCTTATAAACATTCCTCATGTCCCATTTGAAAAATTGAAACCAGTTTTTCTAACCGACCGACAGATGTCATCACACTGTCTTCGAGAGATCTGAGATCCATAGCTTCGCTTACATTCCCGATTATAGAAAACGAAATCGTCAAATTATGCAAAAATGCGAAAAGTATTTGCAGAATCCAAAGGAATTTTATTTTGAAATTACTTTAGGAATTTCACTCTTGAAATAATTTATTATTGTACGAAATGAAGTTATTGTTGCACTTAATGAAATTATATCGAAAAGTTGTCTTTTTACTTTAAAATTAAATTTAATTCATGTTGTAACTCTAAAGTAACTTCAGAGCAGAATAGCTTTTTATTTATCTAAATCTCCTTTGTAATATTCTGTTTATTTAAGGAAGACAAAATTAAAATTAAAATCTTTAATAAAATTATATTCTTACATAAGTAGACACGTAATAGTATACTTCAATACTCATCCACTTCCCCGTCGTATGAATATGCTTTGTTACAGAAATATTTTCTAATGGGAACAGGAGTAGCTGAAATTTAACATGACAGGACGGAAAATAGGCCAGTACTTATCGCATACTCGTAAGTGTGTGTGTATTACTATTTTCTTATATCAAAATAAGATTTCCCTGCTATGTGGAATTCTTGGATGAGGTTCAAGTGCAAAGGAAAATTTAAAAACACATCCATAACTTCGAGAGTCAAAATTTATCTGAACCACGTTATCTGTTCGATAACTTGTTATGTTAAGCCAGCAAACAGCTCGATGCTAAAAATAAACGTTTCCATCGATGCTGTCTGGGAAAGAAATACATTTATCTGCATCTATGTCGAAAGTAGTACCAGAAACTGTGTTTTTGTTAAAGTTTCGATAATTCTAACAGAATGAGGGTAGAGTCAAAGTTTAAAGGTTTTTGGTGATTTTCTTTCATCTTTTCTTGCAAAAGTCACGAGGTTTGTTGGCTATATGCTATTCGAAAAAAGGGCAGTCATGGTAATACAATCTTTATTTTGTATACTGATAATGTTAAACACACAAACAGTTTGAAATTAGGTAGCATGTCAACGGCTGTTTTAGAATGTGATGCTTATAATATATATATATATATATATATATACTGTATATATATATATATATATATATATATATATTTTTTTTTTTAATTTTTTTTTTTTAATGATCCTTACTAAGCTCAAATGATACGTACTGTTCAACTACTTATAAAAGAAATATGAGAAAGTTTTTGAAAATAACATTTTTTGCATCCTGGAATAGAAGTATAGAAATGAAAATACAATTTATATTAAAATCTAAAATCTTAACATTAAATTGAAATACGGATATTAACAGAATTTCAAACAGAAATCTGTTCCTCACAATGCCTTAAAAGGCTACTACTACTAGAGAGATAGATGGGGGAGAGAGAGAGAGAGAGAGAGAGAGTTCACTTTTCCAGTTGTTATATCTTGAAACACCTTGAAAAGTTATGACATAATTTGCTTCTTCTTATCAACAATCCTGCTTCTTCTCTAATTACCCCTGTTCATACTGCATCACTTCAATTTCACGAATTTTAAAAACTGCACATGTTTTAGCAACAATTTACTTGCAGTTGCTGGAGCCTTTTTATTTAATCAGTTTCTTTCTTTTAAATAGTTATTTTCAAGTCCGACGGCTATTAAAAAATTTCTTTTTTTTTTTCTAATTTCTCAAATTCCAAACAGCATATTACCACAAACTTTGTTGTTTCCTATTTAAAACTATCTACAGAAGCCTTTCTCGGTCTAATTTACGAACGGAAATTCTATGAAAAATGAAAATAGAATAAAGAAACGAATGGTACGTATCCGGTCGTCTGTTGGCCAGTTTATTATATATGTTTAGCCTCCATCGGTCGTTATCAATGATTCTCATATTGGCAGAGATTTTCATCTCGCAAAACATGCAAACCAAGAAGAATACGCACAATTTATAGGCATAGCAGACAATGCATATAAGATTAACTGCTCTATCACAATCAGTAATCAAGTTTATGAGATGCCAAGTTACTTGTCCGTGACAGATCATTATGATCATTCGTAGATTTCTGTTGCATTGGAAAGGGTTTACCAAATATTGGACGATTGGTAGAGCCTCTGCTACTAATGGCTCAGCAAAAAGTTAAGCAAGTTTGAGCACAGTTAGTAGTTATAAGGGAATCAATCGTTCGATGCTGTTGGCACACTCTCCCTCGATGAGTCTTTGGACTCCCTGGAGGTATCCCATAATAATAATAATAATAAGAAGAAGAAGAAGAAGAAGAAGAAGAAGAAGAATAGGTGACTTCTGCACCAAATTAAAGAGATTGCATCTTTATTGCAATTCCGAGATCCTTGCGCCCTCTGTGAAAAAGAAATGTATAAAGAATTTCTTAACATTTATAAAATGTTTTAAAATCTTTTTTTTTAAAAAAATGAAAAATTGTAGATGTTATAAATTTCTTGTATAAATTCCCCAAACAGGATTCTTAGATGAAATACGTGAGAAAATGAGAAAGACGTGAAATATCACATCAAATATCAGTTCATATTATTCTTCAAGTGACTGTTATTAAGAAAACTCTGGTCAACGAGCCATCGCTTTAATATTAATGTTATGGACTAGGAATGAAGTTGCAACAGACTGGCAAGCACTGAAAATATTATAAAAGTGGACCTATTCATCTTAATCATTTGCTTTACATATAATCAGAGGCGGATCAGCTGGTTGTCGGACATGGAGACCGCCAGGTACCTCGAGTTTAATATAGGCACGCATTAAAGACTACAGTCCGATTGCGATCTACAACCCTTGCTCTAGTCACCCTTTAAATGTAGTCGGCAATTTTGCTGCAGAAAGTTGTATTGCTGCACTTCAATATTTTATGTTTGGGCAAAAATTTTATTTTTTTTAATTTAAATTTTTATTTTTTTCTGCATCCACTCATCGCTGGCAAATTTTGCGTAGAAAGCTGGAGAAGTGTGAAAATGCTTTAACAGTAAAAAAAAATTATCTGACACTAGATGGTTGGTGAGAGCAGATGCCGTACTGGCATTAAAAAAAATGGTTATAACCATATAAAAGAGGCCTTATCCGACATTTACGCTTCAAATTCGGGGAGAAAAATAACTGTAGTGGAAGCTACATCTTTGTTTAAAAAATGAACAAATATGAAACAGCACTGATGACAGTAATTTGAAACGCTATTTTACAGAAAGTGAATGCTACCAGGAAATCACTGCAATCAATTGAGTGTTCACTCAGTTTGGTACACTGAAGTCCTAGTTCTCTTCGTAGCATACTCGTATATAAACACTTTTTAGGGGAGCTTAATCCGGCCGTGCATGCGATACTTTCCATAGTATAATGTACCAAATATGGCATAGGAATGTTTACAGGTTAATTAATTTAATCGATTAGCTTTTCTCACTCACCGGATTTTAATTCCACTAGGAGCACATCTCCCAGAAAGTCTGATGGAACTGCAGGAAATAATCATAACCCACCTAAGATCGGATATTTCTTTTCAGAACCTCCTGATGTCGATGAGCCGGTCGATGCTAATTAGTATTAGGTAATTATCTCTGATAAACTGGTTTGTGATATACAATTACGTCAATGTGCTTAATTATTTACTGGTAATAAATCCAGTTTAAAATAGCAATATTATTCATTAAGATTACTTACTACTTACTAAGGGCCTCCATTGCTCAATTGGTTTCTACAGAGTCCTTTAGTTGTAAAGATCTAGGTTCGAATTGCCTTCTATGATGAGAAGAATCTTATGAGGGCTTTCAATCAAAGGTGAGTTAGCCGGTCTCATATGCAGAGTTTTCTCCCGGACTCATACATTTTCCATCCTGCAAAACGGCAAACGTTCCCCATAAACACGCATATCTACAGACATGGAATGTTGAACAAGGAAGCCAAGGAAAACCACCTTGTATTATAATGATTTTCTAGTAATGTATCATTGTTACCCTACCAACCATTGGGTTAAGAGAAAAATACATTACAGATAACTCTTGTTATATGCAATTTCGTTATCCGCGTTTTCGCATATACGTGGTTTTATTATTTTGTGTCCCTGTTGCCTTATTGGTTTATGCGGTATTATCTGTATCTGTTAAAAAAAAAAAAAATAAATAAAAACCTTCTCTCTTTCAGCAAGACGTCTGCTAAATAAAAAGAAAAATGTGAATTAAGACCAAGTGAAGAAAAGTCGTAGGAAATCCCATTCTTCAGCGGTGAAGTTGGAAGTTCTGAATCGGTTTGATAGAAGTTAGCGTATCATTGATATTCAAAGGGCCCATGCGATTGAGTGATTCTACAGTAATAATGATACAATTCTCGAGAACGCTCAATCGTTCACGCATCTCAGCGTGACCAGAGTAACGAGAGAAGGCGAATTTGTATGAAGATCTGACAAAATTTGAAAAACAACTGATACATTTTGCTGGACGTTGTGGGCGGTTCGACCGCTATAAGCGTCGCTACGTGTTCCACAATTCAACATAACTGGTGAGTCTGCATCTACAGATCACGTTACCTCTGAAGAATATCGCTAATTACTTGTCAAAACAAAGATAGCAGAAGAAGTTACACAGCGAGAGATTACAAGCTGAAATTGAGAGATTCTTTAAAAATGCAACCTTCAAGATCCCATGAGCCTTCAACTGTAGCATGACAGCTAAAGACGATATGATTGAGATTTGGTTAAGATGTATTAAACGTGAAAAAAAAAAACTACTTTAATAGTTATTTGTTTTATATAATGAAATTATTGAATGTTTTTTTCACTACTTCTATGCTTTAATATTTATGCAAAATTGGTACATTTTTGATTCAATTAGTCTTGAAAGATCGGAATCTCGCTGGTTTGCGAACGCAACCTTCGTTATCCAGTGTTATAAGCCTCCCGTTTCACGAAATGTAACCATAGGATAAAATTTGATTTTTTTTTAAAATTACATTCAGTATATCTCACAGACTACAATTTCAAAATGTTACATTTTAAGAAATCTCAGTTTAGTGTATATGTTTCAGGCGCAAACTTAATTATTTGCATACTTGGGATTAGGAGTTAAAATAACCAAGTTTATAAATTTACTTGGTTATCCTAATATACAATATCCCCAAGTTAAAAAATTTATTACATATATATACATACATATATATATATATATATATATTTAATTGTTTTTTTAATTTATATTTAATTGTTTAATTTAATTATAATTGTTTCAATATATATATATATATATATATATATATATATATATATATATATATATATATATATATATATATATATATATATATATATATATATATATATATATATATATATATATATATATATATATAGCTAACTAATATATAGGTTGGTTGGTTGATTGCACAGTAGCAAATCTATATGAAATTCAGCATTAGTCAGAATTGACGAGGATTATTTAATTATGTGCATTTTTTGTTACGAAAACCTTCATCACAACTAGGCACATAATGAATATACACTCTTAAGAAAGTATTATCATTAAGCAACATCATCCTATAAACCAGACATGAAAACCTAATTATTCAAGATAATTAAGTACGTCGACTTTTTTTTTTTTTTTTTTCAGAACTATTTCTCTTCTGCAGTTTTGCCATTTCGAAACTTGCGACATCAGTTCAAATATAAAAACTTCGTAAAATAGTAATTTGACCTAAATTGCTTACGTATTCATTTTGTAGTCCCCAGTTCGTCTCGTGAATACTTCAGACAACTTGTGGCATAACAAGGCTTCTATTTGTTCACTGATGAATCATTCTAAAAAAGAGTTAGATCTGGTTTTTATCTTTAAATCCTATCTTTAAGTAATCTTTGTTTATGTCTTTCAGAAAGCAATGTTAAAAATATTGGAATCTGTGAGATATACTAAAGCAGCATGTATTTATAAATACATATTATATATTGTCGAGAAATAACGCTATTCAGGAATAAACATTTCTGTAAAGGGTTCAAACATTTCTAATTTTATTTTATGTATTTATTTTTATAACAGTGATCTCAGACACACAGGATAGTCGAATCTACTTTATACTATACGAGTACTAATGGCATAGATTTGTACAGGATTTGTAAATTATAGGCTAACTAATGTGTACTGATTACGTGGAATATATTCTGGATTATGATTTGAAGGATAAACATGCAAAAATCATTGTTTCAAAATATGGGGAATGAGGGAAAGAAAAGATAACAGATCTTATAAAGTAGAGTAGAGTAGAGTGCCCTCCCTCGATGTCCTTGGACTCCCTGGAGGTGTAAAGTAATAATCTTCTTCTTCTGCTGCTTCCTGTCCAGTTTCTAGGCCAAGTGGCCTGTCCCCGGACTCAGTCCATCTTCTTCTTGGTCGTCCACTATTTCTTCTCAAGTAATAAAAATAACAATAATAATAAATGTAAATATAAAAATAATTGTTATTCAACTGCAAAGTGCACTGATGTGGAATATTCAAAGTTCTCCTCAAGTCTCTCCGCTAATGTAGAAACAGACAGAATTCCTAGAGATGTGCATGTTATCTATTACCATTTGTAAATTCAATATGAAGAAATAAAGCTTTTATTCACAAGGATGCTACAGAACATATCTCATTAACTTGATAAACTAACCTGAACTCGCTTTGATACCAGCGGATCAACTAGTTTTAAGAAGCATTTTAAAATGTAACTGAAAGCCATTAAGTACTACAAGAGAAATAAATCTAGTAATTGAAATGTTTTATTTTCATATTTTGGTGATTTTATTCTTTCTTGAGTGAAGCAACAATCATATTTGCTTCATGATTTATAAGAAATATATAATCAGGTAACATTTGCAATTAATAAAATTGCAAATTAAAATTTTTACCAAGTCTATTACATAATGATTCTTACTTCAAAAATTTACTTTTTTAATCATTAAACAAAGAAAAATTATTAAAAAAAGTAAATTTTTGAAGTAAGAATCATCATGTAATATATTTGCTAAAACCTTTCCGATTAAAACAATAAAACGATTTTCACGGTTTCAATTAGAAAATACAGACAGATAAAACTATTAGTTTGTTAGACAGGAAAATGCACTATATTTGAAAAACTTGAAACTTCTTAAGCCAAGAGATTTAAGAGATTTCAAGTTTCAAATATAGTGCATCTTCTTATACGAAGTCAGTTTGGAAGTTTGTCGTTGTTGTTATGTTCCATCGAGTCGTTTTCGAGTCTTGGTGATCCTATGAACATACATTCTCCATTCAGATCTGTCCCTGACCATGTCTTTCAGAATTTCCAAGCGCACTCCAGTTGCTTCTTTAACTCCATCCACACATCTAATTCTTAGTCTTCCTCTTCTCATCCTTCCATCAACTTTAGCAAGCATCATCACCTCCTCCAGACTGTCATTTGCTCACATAATAAAAAAATATTTTTTAAAATATCTGAACTCGCTTTGATACGAGCGGATCAACTAGTTTTAAGTACAACTACACAAAAATAAGATAAAAGGGGAAAAGATCGACAACAGATGCTCTCTCTCTCTCTCTCTCACACACACACACACACACACACACGGGTAAACCTTCTTTGTTGTGATGTGTTGCTTTGTTCTTAACCCCTTAACATACAAAGACGTCTGTGACACGTCTTTTGTTTATTGCACCAAAATTGATTTTGAATTTTGGTTTCACATATAAATACAACCGAATATAGACGCTAGACAATCTTGTGTCTATTTCCTTTCAGCCGAGAAAAGTTGCCAATGGCGTGCATCGGCTATTTCGTTTGCGTTTGCACAAATTCATCATTATTTTTCAAATAATGATGAATTTGATCCAGCAAATCACCCTCGCCCAAAAAATTGGCAGAAAACGACCGCTCTCTGATTTTTAATTGGTACGTTAAAGGGTTAACCAAACAATTACAACCACAACTTTAATTGAAAAGTCCGAGTATTATCTGTAATGTATTGCTCTTCGCAGAATGAGATAGTCTTATTGATGTTTAATTAATATTTTAAAAAATACTGTGTTAATAATGTATTGTAAAGTGATGTACCATTAACATAATTATGCATGTCTATATTATTTCTAAACAGATATATAAATGTATTTTTGGTTTAGAAATATCTGCATACACTTAATTTTATAAAAAATTTCAGAGTTTTATCAATGGAATTTTTTAAAATACGTATATATGAAATTTAGATATGATGCGCGGTTAAATACTCATCCATTCTCCGGAATACGAGTACAATAATACCATATTCGATTGCAAAGTTTCGGGGATTTCTCGCGTACTGAACTTTTTAAATAATCTTGGTTGCCTTGAAGAAAGTCACGCATTTCTATGGCAAATGTACATATTTTCAAAGTAGGGCAGAATTATTTGCTATCTTGTGTGACCAAGACTAATTAATACCAACTCAGGGACTCACACTGGTGAGTGCGGGCATGACAAACCCGAGATATCCTAGCTACACGTGATTTTACTTCCTACAGTATGCACTTGGTATATTATAACTGTAGAGTGGTCTTCTACTCTTCTTTCCTCTGCTCTCTCTGTTACTTTTTATTCCCCCCCCCTAGTGCTATTAGAGCAATTCGAGGATGAGGGGTGACTCTTTCCTCTCAAACTATATTTTCCACTACCTGCTAAAAAAGGCAAGCTTAGTTGCCTCAAGATGGCAGCCGCACCACTAGTGATACCTTGTGCTTTGACTAGTAACCAATTCACAAGTATTTCTAATTACTTCCAAGTCTCAAAGAAAGAATTCAAGGACCGCTCAAAATGGAAATGACCCTAGACCAGCTAAAGGTATATCGATTGGAAAAAGATTATCGCTTATTTTGCTACCTAGAATGTAAGAAGTTTATCTCACAAAGAAAAGAAAAGAGATGAAATTCTATAGCAGAAGAAAATCAAAATTGCAATACTGACTGAAGCAAAGAAGAAAAATCAGGAAACCAAAGAAATTGATAACCACATACATTATCTATAGTGGGGTAAAAGAGGACCAGAGAGCAAGAGCAGGAGTAACAATCATGATTCAAAAATCCCTTAAAAACAACATCGATAACTATAAATACTGGAACGAACACAAGACTATTACAACTCAGACTGAAACTTAATAGAGGATATCTCACAGTTCTCGTATTATACGCTCTAGAGGAGGGGAGAGAAGAAGAAAATTTGCCCTTCTACAACCGACTCCGAAATATAACAGAGAAAATAAACAAAAATGGCATGTCATTACTGTTGGGTGATTTAAATGTTCGCGTAGGCAATATTAAATCCAAAATCATGTCAGAACGTTTGGATAATTAGTAAAAAAATATAAACGCCAAAGATTAATCGATTTCTCTATCTACAATAATCTAAGAATAATGAATACAATGTTCAAACACAAAGACGTTCATAAATTCATATGGTCAGCAAGAGGATCGAAATCGATTATATACTATACAATAGCAAATAATAAAATAGGTAGATTCATTCTTGATGTTAGAGTCTTCCGAGGTTTTGAAATTGAATCAGATATCATTATTTATGTGTGACATCAATACGGTTTCCCTAAGATGGATAAAGTACCAGTATTCATAAGACAGCCGATAACATAGGTTTAAAGTCAGCTCATTATCTGACCGATAGAAGAAAACTATATCCGCAAAAAAATAAATGAAAAATTACAGCAACTACCCTCAGATGAATCTATTAATGAAGAGTGAAATCATCTCTGCAATATTTTAGGAAATTCATTCCGAGAAATCTTGATAATGAAAAAAAATAAACAATGGAAAAAGGCGTTCGTAACTGGGATCCAAAAATCAGGACAATCATAGATGAGAAAAGGAAGGCCTATAAAAAATTGTTGAGCACAAACAGCATAGAGGATGAAATCGAATATAAACACAAAACAACAATAGCAAAAGGAGTAACACGTAAAAGACATAGAGTTCAATGGAACAATTTCGTTACCAATTAAGAAATTGATAAACCTCAAACAAAAACATATAAATTTATAAGATACATGAATAATAACCTTAGAGAATCGATCAAGATCAATACCATACATTTGGACGACTGGCTTAAATATTATAACGAATTATGAACATTGATTACAACCCATTCTCAGAACCATTATCTGCAGATAATTCAACAGACTCCTTTACCCTTGAAGAGAGTCAACACTTTAACAATACAAGAACTATAGAAGCCCAGGAGAAGATATCAATATCGACTTTTCAAATTCTCTGGAGACAGCTTCAGATACAAACTACTAGAATTCACGAATAAGATCCTAAATGGATTACCACGAGAAATTATCACCAGAAAACTGGCAAAATGCTGTGATCTTTCCTATCTTCAAAAAAGGCAATATTAATGAATATCAAAACTATAGAGACATTAGCCTTTTAAACACCGGATATATTCAAACTTCTTAAAGACTAAATTAATCAAATATTCTGAAAATATTTTTAGAAAGGAGGTTTTCGTAAAGGCAGATCCTGTGACGCCTTTTTTTACTCTCAAGTTCCTGATAGAAAAAAAGAAGAGGATTCAATTTAGAGACCCATATATTATTTATCGATTATTAAAGGCTTTTGATAAAGTCAATCGTAATAAGTTACTGAAGATTTTGAGAGATGACAACATTCCTAACCAGTTAATTAATTACAATAAAGATAGCCGAACAAAAATTTGAATCACAGAACATAAATTCAGGTGTCCGACAAGGATTTAGTCTATCGCCATTCCTTTTTAATATCTATATTAATAATATTATAAGAGAGTGGAGGGGAAACAACCAGTTTTGGCATTCACATAAATGATTACACCAAGATCGACACAATTTTATTTGCCGACGATCAGGTTCTAATTGAAGATAACGAAGATTCCTACAGTGACAAGTCTTTTCATTAAATAAAATAGCAAAAACTTATAATATGGAAATCTCCACTTCCAAAACAAAAATTCATGGCATTTAAAGACCGAGACCCAATTAGAAGCAAAATTTGCATCAATGGTGATATTATACAACAGGTTAATATATTCAAATATCTAGGCTACCATTTATCTTATGAAAGAGAGAAAGACATGAAACATAAAATAACCAGTTATATAGGAATAATAAAAACTATCAATCAGATATTCAATCCAAATTTATAAGTAAGAAAACAAGAATAAGAATCCATAACTGAATAGCAAGACCTATCCTAATCTATATTGTTCAGAAGCCTGGACCATTATTCTAGCAGATAGAAAAAGACTGATAAGCTCTGAAATGTGATTCATGCGCAAAACAGCTGGGTATAATAGACTAGACTTCAAAATAAATAGCGATATATCTTAAAGGAACTTGAGGTGATATCTGTTTTCGACTACTTAGAGAGAGAGAGAGAGAGAGAGAGAGAGAGAGAGAGAGCGACAACATACAGAAAGAATGAGTGAAGGAAAACTCCCATGAGTGAGAGAGAGATAAAGAAATATCAACTTGAAAGGAGAAGGAATAGAGAATGGCCTTTGAAAAGATGGGAAGAGACTGTAACAGGTCACTAGGCCTATTATTGGAAAGGAAGAAGAAGAAGAAGAAGAAGAAGCATATCGTAATACTAATTATTATATAAATTTTTAATTTCAAAAATATTTTTAAAAGGCAAAAGAAGTTTGGAGCCTGAGAAGCATAGTTTTATTATTCATTTATTTTTCTCCAAAGTTGCTAATTATTCTTGAGGAGGAACTCACTGATATTCCTGATAATGGCCAATCACGCATCAGCACTATAATAATAATTCATTAACTATTCCTGTTACCAAATAGTAACAGGAATAGTTAATGAATTATTAACTATTCCTTTTGTATGTAATGTTACTTTGAACATTACATGCAAATGCATGTAATGTTCAAAGTAACATTCCATTGCTAGTGATCTGAAACTCGTCTTCGGACAGCATTTCTTACCTTGCAGGTCAGTAGCACAGTGCCTAGAATTTCTTTAACCACATATCCACAGTTCCCCTGATATCCAGGAATTAAGACATTTAGTAAACAAAAACTAAAAAGAATGAGTGGGCATACAAAAACTACACAGTAGCGAATTTTGGCACTCCTCATCGAGTATACACTTACAGAACAGAAACCTAAAAATCAGTATTAGCAGAATAATAAATAAATAAATAATAAAAAGTAATAAACAAATAAAAGAATAAAGCAGTTTAAAGTGACATTGAAATCTCATCGGGAGCAGATTTTGAATTATGGTGGACCTTCTCCTCGTGCTTGAGCTTCCTTTTCCTTGCTGGTTGGCAAGCATACCTTCGTATGCTTGCCAACCGCCTTAATTGGCCGAGTGGTTTGTGTATTCGCCCTCTGTCCAGGAAGCTGAGGGTTGGAGTCCCTTCATTGGCATGGATGTTTGTGATTATCCTACTTATTCTGTGTGGAAAGGACATCTGCGACCGCTTCTAGCAGAAGGCTTCCTCCTTAAACCTCACGAGGTATACAGCGTCCAGTGAAGTTAAATGTGAAGAAATAATAATGCTTGCCAAAATAGGTTATGACGTTATGGAATCGCTAGTCGCGTTCGTTTTAAACAGCTCCTTCCCCTAACATGTGAGGAAGTTCTCAATATATAAATAACATTATACAAAAATATTTTTATAATGCCATTTTTAAGTACAATGACTTTATATTTTATTATAAAATTTTAATCATAACGTGTAATTTTAAGTTATTATAAATATATCATAAATCCCCCAAACCATAAATTTGGTTAAATGTTATGTTCATGTAACATCATTACTTTTGGAAATG
This sequence comes from Typopeltis vanoorti, assembly GCF_054136105.1. NCBI lineage: Eukaryota > Metazoa > Arthropoda > Arachnida > Uropygi > Thelyphonidae > Typopeltis > Typopeltis vanoorti. The sequence goes on from NC_143550.1 coordinate 90,244,973, forward strand.
AGAAAAGAACACAAAATGGGCTTGCACGTAAAGAAGACTTCACATTCGATCTGATCGCATTGATCTGATCTGATAACATTCCAGTTTCGCTAAAACTAATGTTAAGTAATTAGGAACTCTCTGGCAGCATTCTTACCATGATGACTATGCTTTGTTGAATTTTAGTTTTCATAGTGTATAAAATGGCATAATACTGAGATAGAATGCGCCTATTTTCCAACTAAACATGCATCGCTGCATACCACAAGTTACTTAGCATACAAGACGAATGATGTTTCATTTTGAGAATTTATGGACGCCCTAACATAATTGCTGCATAAGTTTTGCTTCCTTAAGTCGGACGAAATATATGTTGGCTAACTTATATGCACATTGTGGATGCTTGCTGAATACTTTTTCTGTGAGCAGATTCCTCAGGATCTTCTTTGCAATCGTAATGAAGTTACGCTTGCAACGTAACTTCCAATAACTAAGATTCAGAGATAACCGTTCATAGAATGAGCGAAACTGTTGATCTAATAAAAACAACTTTAAACATGGAACTCCTTACAGATATTAATTTAAATAATCACTTATCATATATATGGATAGATAGATAGATTAGATAGATATATGTGTAGATATTATTAGTACAAGGAGTACTTACATTTTGACTTTCAGGTGTCTTTTGCAGTAAAGTGGAAACTTTTTACTCATTTATGACTTTATTTCCTCACAGCAAATGCTTCTGTTTCTTATTCGTTTGTTTGTTTGTTTTGACAGATGTGATTCTTTCTTTCTTACAATTACGCTTGCATCAGTCACTGGTAGTGTCCTTACACGCGCTTATTACGTGAGTCATCAAGGGGGGGGGGGAATGCTTGACACGCAATGAAATATAAAGGTTATCAGGCCACATGATCATGGCCAGGATTACGGTAAAACAAGTTATTTTCAAATAAAAGCAACAACAAAAAAGTGGTCATTAGATGTCTTGCTACTTATATCCAAGGTTTCATTGGTCCAATTAAATTGCTTATTCACTTGTGTGAATCCATGCTAATTACTCACAAAAATACCTTATGTAGTCATGTGCAGTCTAGTGGAATCAACTTGAATGGTGTAGACTGAAGTGCACTGAACTGAAAATAAACCCAGCAATGTTTAAATTACCAACGTGAATCAGGTAATCCTTTCATCATTTAAAAAAGATAGGAGGGATAGCAGTACCTGCTGTATATCGTGTTGTTTCTTTGAAAGTCATCACGACCAGCTGGAGACAGTGAAGCCGAAATAGGATGAACATTTCCTTTCCTCTAGGAAATTTAATCAGTTATAACTCTCCCTCTCCTTTACTGCAGTAATGAAGTTCAGTATAGGCAATATCAGAATTTTATTCTAATAAAATTCTGGCATTGCCTATACTGGATGTCAAGAGTGATGAATACTGACAAATATAACTGGAGTGTATTTTATAATCGATTTTTTTAAATAGTTTTATTTATATTATTTTAATATAGGCATTATGATTGCAAAATATGGCTTGGATCCGAAACGATTATTATATGCAATGCAAATTAATTGATTTCTAAAACGACGTATTTATTGATTTTCTACAGCAAACAGCCATAGAAAGATTGGCAAAAAAAGCTGCAATTGCAAAAGTACATAAATATGAGACTTAGAAAACTACATTTGACAGTTAACCTAATTGATGGATGGATAAAATATCAGTATGGTATAGTCCAATTAACGGTAATAATGTTTACTCCTTATGAAAATTGAAAAGAAATTTTGAAAAGTAAGTATTATACGAGTTATGAACAAGGAAAGAGAAAATATGATGTTCACCGTACAGCAAGCATGTTGCTCTATTCGTACATCCATTTGTTTCCGAACGAAGAATTATCAAATGCATCGAAATGCATAATTATTGAATCGGTAAGTTTGAAGAAAAAAAAGTTCATAATGCGATAAATCCACAGGTGAGGAGTGGAATGAATAGCGTGCAGAATGTTCGCATTGCATTGACTGAGTCCAGCAATATTCGAGACCAGTGGTGCGTGAACTCTTTAATGAATGAGGTAGTTGTCTACTGTATTCTCATTACCTATGTCTACAAATCATCAGTAGAAGTGAACTGAACTATGATGACAATCAGTACGATTGAGTGTTTACGAACTTCGAAAATTTGGGCTGAGTTCTGTCTAGTTCTATGGAGAAAGAAAGGACATTACAGAATTTTTTTTAAAAAATATCCCTGCATTTGGGAATAAGGTAATTGTAATACAACACGATCAGATTACTAGCCGTAGTAATCTGATCGTGTTGTATTGAGAGTGAGAGGACATGAGAGTGCACCCTTTTGCCAGATACCATTAAACTAATATCGGAAACCAGTGTTTAGTGCTTGGTGGAGGTACAAGTCGAAAAAAGGTATGGAGCACTAACCTACTAGTATTAGCACGAGTAAACGGAGAAACAATTTTATAGCACTTCTGGAGTGCGGTTAACAAGAAATAATTCAAAATACCAAAAATACGCGAACATCGCGACCATGGTTCAATGGCGAAGAGTGCTCCCATTCAAGAAAAGTGTATTCCAAATAATAATTAGTCCTTTAATTTTCATGGGAGGATTGTTGATTTACATAAGAATAATTTATTGGTTTATAGACCTTTCATTTAATTTATCGTCCTCTTACATTCCATATGCCGCTATCCTATCCTTTTCTCTGGAACAGCCTTCCGGACATAGTGCTTCCAGTACTTCAACCTCCAGTTCAAGAAAAACATTAACAACCTCTATCGTATTAGTACAGTGAGTAAGTTAAATACTATATAATCAGAAAAAAAATTCTAGAGACCACAATGAAATTTCAAGCCACTTTAGGCCCAGAAAGCAGGGTGATTTTTCTCACTGGGCCATGCAATTCATCTCCTACCTGAAAATACTCAAAAACATCTATGCAGCTGCGGAATTTGAACAATAGGGCCTATTAGTTGGAGAGAAAAAGTACTATCCACTCGGCCAATCATCCTAGTTTTACTTTCCTTACTTTGCAATCTTCTTAACATTGCTTTATGATAGTTGTCAATGTGTGAAATTTGCGCCCTGTAGATTTCCCAGATGGACAACTAGCAAAAAACAGTATTCAAGTTGTCTGTATGCTTATTTTGATAGTTCAATAATTTGTAGCCAATTTGATTGGTGCTTAGACCTCGATACAAGCTTAAACAGAAATAAATTTTGATGAGTAATGATTTTGACATTCTTTTAAAAGATTTATTAACTACATATCCAGAAGTTTTCATAACTTCATTGTCGTTACAGTCTCCTTTTTTATTAAAACAACGTACAACGCTATTTTATTTCTAATGGATTGTGTGTGTGTGTGTGTGTGTGTAGTTTTTCGGGGCTTTTTATGTTTAAAGGGAAAATCTCATTTCTTCACTAAGACCAGCTAACTCAGCTTCATTTAAAATGCGTATAGAAAATATTCTACACGATCCCTTATGGATTCAAATCTATAATTCTTTCGCCTTGTCAGAAGGTAGCATGCACCGGCATTTCATTTGTCTGTTCTGAAATACAAAGCTTTATCAACCCTCTCTCATTTCTGTTGATAACTTTCATATCTGCTTATATGGCTTTCTCCAATATGTGTTTGCGTCTGATCTTTTCAAATGCACACGAAATGAAACGTCCTTTAAGGTCTAATTTTCTATGAAGAATGAAAAAAGAACATTCGAAATATTGAACATAAGACTGTTTGCAGTCGGATATCTCATATTTTAGTCAGTCTTGCTTATATGTCTTGCGTACACCAATTCTAACGAGAGTTAGATATGCTTCTATGAATTTTTTATGTTTGTACGTACATTTTTTGTTAATTTATCGTTAATGATATGGATACACAGTTGATCGCTGAACCACTTGTTAATGCTACCAAACTTTCCGATATTTTGTCATTTTTTTCCTTTCCTTTCCTTTTTTCTTTCTTTTTTTTTTTTTAATTGTAGCTGAACCAACTTAGGCATTGAGTCCACAGCGCCGGTCTACTTGTTTTGAAGGATAAAGAAAATCAGCGTTTCTGTTGCATCCTAGATAGGATTCGAATCTAGGATTTGAATTGATACCCAGGATACCCAGTTGAGGTATTTATCGGATTAAGCAATGCAAAGCTGTTTAGATATAGAACAACGAAGAAGGGTTCCTTATTTTTCCGAAATTCGCAATTAAATTATCCTCCATAAGTAAATACGGAGGATAATTTAATACTTACAGGATGAGCATAATTTCTACGAAATTTACCAACGAGAAATGTCAATAAAATAAATCACACGTATTAGGACACTATGTTTCGGAATATTGATTCCAGAATTGCGGGTGTGAAGATTTTTTTTTTTTTACAGAACGGAGTCAGTTCTCCTGTCGTCAAAGAGAGAAAGAGAGAAAGAAAGAAAGAAAGAAAGAAAGAGAGAGAGAGAGAGAGAGAGAGAGAGAGAGAGAAGCGATCACATATTTACCATACATTAGGGAGTTTAAATAACTGGTCTCAAAAGGTTCCTTTTTCTCCCCCTAACAGCCTGACCTACGCTGGAAAATTCTTCAGTGAAGGACGCTGAAGGAGCGTTATTAGACATTCTGGCGTCATTCAGAGACTAGAAAGATTGTCGTATTAAAAAAAAAAAAAGTGCAGTATAAATAAAGAACAAAGATTTCGAGTGATATTTAGCGAATAAAAGTTTTTATAGTACAGGAGATAAATAACTGAGATTAAATTATTTTTTGCACAATGAAATCCTTTTAAAATATATGTATAGCGTTACTAATATTTCTGTCATAAGAATTCGGCCTACAAAATGGAACTGTGTGTTTTTAGACCAAGAAAAACTTTTCTAAATAGATCTTTCAACAGGGAAAGTCTACTTCGAAAAAAAAAAAAAAGAAAAGAAAAAATACCGCTTCTTCTAAAACATCTGGTTCCGTATTAATATTCATGTCGGTTGCGAAAATATAAAATATTGATATTATAAACAATTTTTAAAATGCATTTTAACCATTTATCTTCAAAGAAAAGATTTTAGTTAGAGTGAAATGAAAAGGACAAAGTGGGTGAATGTGTGTGTGTGTGTGTGTGTGTGTGTGTGTGTGTGTGTGTGTGTGTGTGTGTGTGTGTGTGTGTGTGTGTGTGTGTGTGTGTGTGTGTGTGTGTGTGTGTGTGTGTGTGTGTTGTGTGTGTGTGTGTGTGTGTGTGTGTGCGCGTGCGTGCGTGTGCGGAAGGGGGGGGGATGAAAGCTTTACTTACGAAATTAAAAATGGTTACTTAGATTTTCGGTTATTTAAATTTCCAGAACTCGATCTGGAAAGATAGAAGATATGGTTTTCTTAAAGAGAGGGAACAAGAATCAGCTGTTACATTTCGATATTTAGATCTATTTGGTCACTAGCGAATTGCATAGCGGAGCATAAATAGCCTTGACCCTGTCTAGGCTTAATAGGTCATATAACTGCAATATACTGACCTATAAAGTAAATAAGTGGTAACAGAAATTTGCATCTCTTTCTAGCAATCCTCTGGTTTCATATATTTGAGGAAGTGGGTGTTCTTGAAGAGCAGAATGAAAGTGTTTGCGTACCTGCTGGAGAAGTGAAATTGAACGAGTGCAATTATTAATGGTCGGTAGATGGACAAAGTAACAAAGGTGAATTCCTCGGTATTCAGAAAATTCATAGAAAACAGTTTACTGAATATATAGTTAATCGAAAGACAATTATGGAAAGGCAATTGACAGGGAAAAAAAAATCATCTAATAAACAATGAATCAAAGAATAATTCATGAAAAACATAACCGAAAAAAGCAATTCATCGAAATGACAAATATTCAAATAAACAAATGACCAGAAAATGAATTGTAACGCAATTTCTTCAAACCGGAAAGAAATCGATCCCTGTACTAAAGTGTAAAGGCTTCTCCCATTGGGGGAGGGTTGAGTCTATTTCTCCCGTGGTGACCCAGTCCATCTTGGAAGAGTGTAATTATACTCGTGATGAATGAATGTATGAAGGTGGAAGCAATCACAAAATTCCATACCTATATATATATAGGTATGGATTTTTGTGATTATATATATATATATATATATATATATATATATTATTATTATTAGGGTTACCAAGTAATTTTATAAGCTTGGTTATTTTACTCCTAATCCCAAGTAAGTAAACAGTTAAGTTTGCGCCTGAAACGTAGTTCAAGTCTAAAGGTGGTGCAACACCAGGGCAACTCATTGTAAAGGTGGTAAAGTTCTGATCACTATTCTTAGTATTTTCCATAATGTAAAGCACATCTCACTAAGAAATGTATACTGCAATACATTATGGGTGGGGATCACTACCTAGACCGGTTTCAACCTTTTTTGAGGTCTCCTCAGTGAGTAGCTAGAGAAAAAGGTTGAAACCGGTCTGGGTAGTGACCCCACCCATAATGTATTGCAGTAATTCATCATGAGTATAATTACACTCTTCCAAGATGGACTGGGTCACCACGGGAGAAGTAGACCCAACCGTCCCCCAATGGGAAAAGCCTTCACACTTTAGTACAGGGATCGATTTTTTTCCGGTTTGAAAATTGCGTTACAATTCATTTTCTGGTCATTTGTTTATTTGAATATTTGTCATTTCGATGAATTGCTTTTTTCGGTTATGTTTTTCATAATGCTTTACATTATGGAAAATACTAAGAATAGTGATCAGAGAATACTTTACCCACCTTTACAATGAGTTTCCCTGGTATTGCACCACCTTTAGACTTGAACTACGTTTCTGGCGCAAACTTAACTGTTTGCATACTTGGGATTAGGAGCAAAATAACCAAGCTTATAAAATTACTTGGCAACCCTAATATACATTATTACCAAGGTAAAAAAACTTATATATATATATATATATATACATATATATATATATATATGTTAGCTATAGTAACTAAAAATTTAAAACAACATTTCGCAAGAAAATAACTCTTTCGATGAATAATGATGGAGTTCATCGAAAATTATGGGTAATTTTTTTATCGATCAATTGTTTTGGGACGAATTGTCGTACAATGAACTGTTGTTCGATTAATTGCCATTCGTGAAATTGTTGTTCGATGAATAGTTTATTCGAACAATTGCTTCGATGAATTCCAGTTCTATGAAAACATATCAAAAACAGTTAATGAAAAGACAGTTTATCGAACGAAAATTCATCGAAGCTAACAAGTTCTAACCTATGACGAGTAACTGTTCTTGGAGAGAAAAATAAAGTATTATATATATAAGAGACAGAGTATGTATATGCTTTGCAATCTTTTTATGTGGTTCCCGCTCAGAACAGATTGCATGCTTATAGTACATTAGTGCAGTGAGTGTGCTAAGGATTTTTTTTATTCCATTTTTTTTATTAATTTTTGCAATTTTTTTGTATTTTTATTTATTTTTACATAGTCCGGAAAACCTGATGTAGAGACGAAACATGAAACTTTTCAGGCCAATTCAAGCCTCCAATAAGCAGGGTTGTGGTCTTGCACGGGGCAATGAAATATATCTTCCACCTGAAGCAACGAACTGTGAGACCAGTGTAATTATGTCTAGTACTAATTTATGTCTGGTAATAATATGGTAAGTGTAATTATGTCTGGAATTCGTACATCGCCTTATTCCTTTCTCCCCTTCAACATGAATTGACTCTCAGTCAGGGTTCTCGCATGCGTGGTCGGACAGTAATTAACAGGCATCACGTGCCCTTTTGGCCGATGTGACTATTTTGCGCGTCGAAAAAGCTCAGTTCCTAATGAGACCGGCTAACTCATCTTCAGCCAAATAGTTCTCATAAATTGCCGTTATAAAATCTAGTATCTCGATTAAATTTTGTAGATTTTTAATTTTTCTTAAAAACATTTGTTTTTAAATTGCTTACAATCTTTTTTTTACCTTGGTTACAATTTAGATATTCCTTTGCAGATTGTATAATGTAAACTTTACTTGCATTTAGTATGCGTAGGAGAATTCTTCGCATTGAATTTTGTTAAGAATTGGAAGATTCGTACTTAATCGGAAGTTTGGGACCACTTTACTTTATTTTTTTCAATTTTATTTTATTTTTAGAAGTGCTACTATTCGATAATTTGAATAACATAAATTTGTCATAGACATGATTGTTCTCTTGAAAGTACCAGTTTTGTATTTAAACAATTATACACTCTGGCAAAAATTGTGCACATATTTAGTCGAATAGGTATATGCTACATTACAGCAAATTTCGTTAAATAGTTTTAAACTCAAGATGAGTTCATGAAAGGCTAAAACAGTCATTTATCAAGCCAAAAAAAATCAATAAATAAAAAATCAATAAATGAAAAAATTCGTTATGATTGTATTTTTTATTATTTTAAATTGGAAAAAGAAAAACGATTTGCAGAGTTAATAATAATTTCTCATTGGCTTGATGAAATTAGGTGTTTTGAAATGAGTATTAAAATTTGTGGTTCCATTTGCACCATTTTACAGGCAAAATTAGGCAAATTATGATTATATATGTAAAAAAAAAAAAAAAAAAAAGTCGAATTTAACTGTTGTGAATGACGTCACTGTACATGAATGGTAACGAAAAGCATTTTTTTTTTTTTAAATTTCATGATTTCCTGAAATTATCTTTACTTGTTTTTATGAGATATCACTTCTTTGTTAGATAAAAAAAAGTAGGTAAAACAACTGATTAATTACTAGGCTAAGTCGGTCAAACAACATTTTACTTTTTTCCTTCCTTTACGGATTTCATCATCTCTTTAAGTCCGATTTTGCCGAATTATCTGGAGACTTTAAACAATAGAACAACAAAAGCCATAACTTTTGTTGCTGTGTATTTATTTCGAAAAAAGGAAAGAAAGAAACAGATATTGATATTTTGCAGCCATTCACAGTTCTTTCATTACTCAGTTTATCTCTTTCAAACTGGCAGGGTATGTTCTACCAATTGGCAATTGAATATCTCTCTTTCGAATAAAAGTGGCGGGTTGATAACATTCAACTTAAAATCGTAAGTTATCTCAGGTCAAATCTGGGCTATAATGATTAATATAATTATTGTATTGTCTTTTGCAACAGGAGAAAGGAGTTGACGACTCGCTATAGTAGTTGACTTTTTATTAAGACTTTTTATGACGTTTTATTAAGAACTCTGATTTGAATCTTAATTTCTCTTCCGGATACTCACTTCTTTCTCCATTGCAAAAATATATGTTTCAAAATATAGCTTCAGCATCTCTGACTCACTCAGTAGCATATTCATATTAAAATCTAAAGTTTCCTCATGGTCATAATAGATATCTACTAGAAATTAAATCTTGAAATTGAGAGTACATTGGTAAATGTATGTTCAAACAATATCCGGGCATGAAACTACAACAAAAATCCAGTCAGAATACAATAAATTTAATCAAACGTTTAAGTGATAACAAATTCGATGTTTCGTTGAAATTTGCATATGAAACAAACGTACGCTACGCCCAATAGCAGCGTCAGCTTTTCCTACTGCAAATTTGATATGTACTGTTGTCTTCAAAACACAAAAAGCCATTTTTAATGATATACCATTCATAAATGTTGAAATCAGTTGTTCATCAATGTCATAAGTGAGCTAAAGATCAGGTAAGACAGCAATCCTATCGAGATTAAACGTGGAATTATTTCAAGCTACTTCAAGTATCTAATAACACTGAGCGATGAAATTCATCTACCATCATCTGCGGTGGAAAGGAGTGGGGACACACTGTATACCTGCCAACTAGGGTGGTAATGAGATGCAAGCGAGGCAAAGTCTAATCTTGTTGGTTAATAAGTCTTTGTTGTAGTCCATATTCTTTAGAACGTATTTTTATGAAACTGAAAACGATCGTACTTATTAAAAATTAATGCTGAAAATGACATTTTTTTTTCCTTGCCAAATTAAATTACATAATTCAACTAACTGCATGTGAATTCATTCAGTTTTATCAGATTTAATGTTGACTTTTGCAGAATATGTATAAATTGCAGGTTGGTTCTGTATTCTAAGATAATAACATTTAATAAACTATTTCTAGTTAAAAGTATAGATAAAAGTATCACGACCAATGTGATACTCATTCCTGCAATACCAGATTGAATCAGTAAGTTATCTTGATAATAATACATTTTTTATTAACAATTTGTGGCATGCCTTCATATAACCAAGGCCGCTTTTAAATTCAAGTTCTATGAATTAGCATCTGGAAAATATCGCTCTGTCTCGTCTCTAGTGTGTACACTGCATCTTTCTGGTTCGGTCTGGTTATCGAATAATTTAAAAAAAAAAAAAATCAATGGTGCCGTCATTTTAAATGCAGTTGTAGTTAAGGAAGTGTCTCAAGGTTAATCAAGCAGAGCACGTGGCTGTAGAATGAAAATAACTTGTTATCCTGTCATTTAATAGTCCAATTTATTATTAATAATCACACGACATTAAAATGACTTATAAATGATTAAATAATAGATAACTTATAAATAATTAAATATAATAAATAACTTATAAATGATTGATAAGTCTATCACGTTTATGCCATGCTTTGGACATTACTCTAATTAGTATTCATATCACTTAAACAGAGACTTATAATAAAGTGATCCAGTCTCGCATTATCCATTTTAGCAGATCGGTATTCGATAGGCAGTATTTCAGTTGATATAAATGAGAATTTATATATTAGTAGTTATAAATTTCCTAGGTTTTGCAGCAGGCCTTCTGAGCAGTTTGCTGCGCAGAACTCCTTACTTTTTTTTTTGTTATTTTGTTTTGAAATATTTTGAAATAAAGGATATATATTAATGTTGAATAAAAGTATATAATAACAAAAAGTTCTCAAATTTAAATATTCTGATACACTGAATTTATAAAAATAAATAATTAGTAAAAATATAAATCATCATCATCATCATCAAATTCCTGATCAGTTAGTGTCAGGAATTTAGTGTTCTGAAAAATATAACAATATAAAATAGCAAAATTATTATTAACACGCACCTCCTGGGAGGCATGGACTCACGATGAAGGACAGACACTAGCTGTCATATCTTCTATTAAACTCATTCACGGATGTCCTTTGTTCTCTCCCCACTTTTCATACATCGAAAAATATCATAAAATATGATAAATTAACCGGAGACGTGAACGTGTCTTGGTAACTTCAAAAGGTGGTAACGATTTCAGTCGTCCCATGTGAGACCATCCTGCTTATTGGAGGCCTGAAATGACCTGAAGAAGTTCCATGTTTAGTTTATAGAGCAGCGGAACCAGAGTGTTTAATTCTTATCCTAGCCGAAGTACTCAATGTATGATATGTTTATAACTTTCGAGAGTGTGAATCACATAAAAAACTATGGCAAAATAAAGGCCGAATAAGAAGAATTAATATTACCGTTTTTAAATTCATACTGTGCAATTATTTTAGAAACAAAGATTTACCCTAGAATAGCAAAATTGCCGTCTTTTTCGAACGATAAGACACACCCCTAATTTATGAGACGATTTTTAGAAAAAAAAATATTATATAAAGATATTTATCAAATTCTTACTTAATTTTTATTTATTGTTACAATCATTTGTATTAGCAATATTCAGTTCATCTCCGCTCTGTACTATCACTGATCTCGTTAATGTCACCGTTCGTATTACTTTCATCTGAACTATTGTTGTCACTCCCTTCAAAAACTGTCATCTTCGGTACCATCCATCGCATTACTTATCCCTCATTTTGAAATTGTTGTCCGTTTCATACGTCCTGTTGCTGTAACATCGTAATTTGGCTTTGCCATCCTTTTGTTCCACTCTTCCCGCATAAAAGTTTTGAATGGTTTATTAATAGATCCATTCAAGGGTTGTAATTGACTTGTAAGGCCTCCAGGAATGACAGCTAATTCTGTATTCATTTCTTTTAGAAGCTTCTTGGTTGATTCTGTTTTATGCGCTCTGAATTGATCCCACACTAACATCGCAGGCTTCTTAAACAACGCACCTGGACGTTTTGCCCATATCTTTTGTATCCATAATTTCATTCCTGTTTCGTCCGTCCAGCCTTTATCTTGAACGTGGATAATAAGGCAACGAGGAATTTAATCTCTCGGTAACGTTTTTCTCTTGAAGATTAACATGGGGGTAGTTTTGTTCCGTCCGCGCAACCAACTAAAACTGCAGTGCAGTGAGTTTTTTCGTGACCTGTTGTTTTCAAAAGTGATCACTATTGATCACTTTTGAATCTACTGTCCGATTTGAAGGAACATCAAAAGTTAGAGGCACTTCATCCATGTTCGCAATTTGATTAAGCTTAAAGTTAAATTTCCTTCTCGCTGATATGACAAATCTTTGATTTCTATAATTCTATAATTTCTATATTTTTCTATAATTCTATAATTCTATAATTTTTCTTCATAATTCTATAATTTTTCTTCATAATTCTATAATTTTTTTAGCTTCATAGTCAGCAGGCATTTTTTGGGCTAGAGTGGTTTTTGTACGCATGCATAACCTGTGTCTTTTCATAAATATAAAGCACCAAGACGGTGATCCGGTAAAATCTAAAATTCCATTAGCAGTTGGAATAAAAATCAGACTCATATCACAGATATATCTTCAGAAGAGAAGATGAGCGATGGACCACCATACTAACGAACTGGATTATAAAAGAAGGGAAACAAGGCTGAGGATGTCCTAAAAGAAGGTGGAGTGATGAATTGTGAAATTTTTGGGGGAAAATTGGTCAACCATTGCCAAGAAAGGTGGAAAGAACTGAAGGAGGCCTTCATCCAGCAGTGGACAAAAAATGACTGCAAAGATGAAGAAGATTATATATATATATATATATATATATATATATTTAAATTTTAATGCATAACTATACCCTTTTCCTTACTCTTTAGTAGTGTTTCCGTTTCCTCCTTGCTGAGCTGCGACCGAGACATGGTAGTACATATATGCTGTATGACTCATTCTTGTCTTCATATTTTAAACGTTTTAGCTATTTCTTCAGTTTTCTCTCTTATGATACACATCTTACATTGAGAGAAATATATAGGAGTATTTAATAAATTCTAGTTTCCTTTACATGTTTGAAACTATTATTTTAAAATAATATTTTAATAATATTTTAATAATATCATTTTCGTAGAAACAGATATTCCCATGTTTCTACGATTTGTCAATTTGCCAATTTTTCATTTCTACTTCTAATTCTGGCCACTTTTCTAGATGCCAACGGAATGTTTTCTTGTGTTTACATAGCAGTTTTTATTGTTCCTCTTGTTTTCTCCACTCGCGAATCATTTTTTTCTGTTGGTGGTGGATCAAAATGTCTTTCTGCTGCTCTGTTTCCATATTGTTTTACATAATTTATCACATTTAATTTATAACTCACGTTATATGAAAGTCTTTTTTGTTTTACACTCATTTTTTTTTTAATTTTAAGATAAAAATTTTAACTACTTATAAAAAATTAATTCACACGAACCGAACAAAAGCACATGTTTACACGCTAATGACTATTGACGCTCTAAATCGGTGATTCACCCACATGCAGCGAGATAACTTAGGCCAACCTTCAGCGGCGTACTTACTAATTTTATTAACATATTGCGCCAGTAATTGAACTTCACTAACAGCTTCGGTACAGTGTAGATTCGTATTTTAATGTTACCTTCGGGCCATAAGACGCACCCCAATTTTAAGTCGATTTTTCCATGTAAAAAGGTGCGTCTTGTGGTCCGAAAAATACGGTATATTCATTTTATTATTAAATAAAACAATTTTTAATTATAAACGTTTATAAAAATTGTTTAAGAAGATACCACAATTTAATAATTTGGATTTTAATAATTTATTAATCAAACTGAATTATTACGAAAACTGTTCAATAACGTGTTACATATTCACCAATAACTTATTCCTAGAAATGCAATAGAGAACACAACTAACTACTGCGCAAATAGGTAGGTTTGCCTCTCAACGTTTCTTCCATTTTAAACTGATGTTATGCATCACTGCTTCATATTGTAATAAGATCATTTTATCTCGTCATTCCACCTGACTGCTGGTCTACTTGGCCTTCGTTGTACAGTTCTGGTGTCCATTTTGTTATTTCAAAATCGGCGATTTTTCTTCCTATTGTTGGAGAAGGTCACTCCTCAATTGCCTCATTCTTGCAACATGAACCATTCTTTATGTCCTTATCCACTTATCAGTTATCTAACCGTGCTGTTATTTCCAGAATAGCTTTTGCCATACATTTCTTTATGCATCTCTTTTTCTTCTATGTATTATACACCCAATGAATTCTTCTAGAAAGACAAAACTAGTAGTGCCTTTAAAAATAAATCAGTTATTTTCTATTTTAACATTCGGCTATATACAGTAGTCATATAAGTGACACTTGACACTCTTAAGTCACTGTATAAATTCAGGCTATTTCATTTTTGGAAACACGAATCTCCATGGGCAACCATCTATCATCTATACTTGCAAATATATACTTAGAAGCTTTCGGAGAAAAAAAATAAACTCCTTTCCATTGAAACCAAGATTACTGAAAAGATATATAGGATTGATTTGGAGCCATGGTCCAGATTCAGTTCAAGAGTTCTTGAACTGAATCTGGACCATTAACATCCATCATCCCAGAATAAAATTTACAGCTGAACTAGAAAAATATGTTTATTTTTAGTTTTTCGTCTGAAAAATTAAAAATCTTCATCTATAGAAAGCCTACACATACCAACAGATATCTTCACGTCATTCAGTACCATATTTATTCACCTGAAAGGTTTGGTGTCATTTCTACTTTGGGAACCCTTGTGCATACTGTCATCAGCGGTGAAGAAGACATTGCCAAAGGATTAAAGCTGCTTTCAACATTTTTGTTTTTTTTTAGAATAGTTATCCTAAACAGTCTATTTCTAAACTCTTGTTTAATCCTCCTACACAACGTATAGAAGAAAGTAATGATATTAAAGGTTATATGGCCATTCCGTTTATCAGCTCTATTTCTAACAAACTGGCAAAAATCCTCAAGAAATATAATATTCGTACTTTATTCTCCCCCTTAAGAAAGCTTCGACCAGTAAAACCTAAACATAACAATCTGAAGTATTAAGGTGTATACTGTCTTTGGTGTGGCTGAGATTCCCCATATTAGGGACAGAAATCAATCGAGTGTGGTATCGATGAATATCTCAGAAGTATCACCTATGTAGAACCAGGGTCCACGGCCTAATCCAGTTATGTGCTTAATTCTTCGGTCTCAATGACCACCAGTCCACTATACAATCAGTAAACTGGGAGAGATCCGAAATTATTACAAATGCCATGATGAACTTGAAAGAAAAAATCTTAGCATTAACAGAAATTGCACTAAATCCTGTTCACCTTAAAGTCAACCTCAGCCACAACCTTTCTGATTGTTACTCCTCTGCTATTCAACTATGGCGGTCTTGAGACCACATCCACATGAACAACAACGCATCTATTATTATTTTATTTTAGAAAATACTTTTACACACCGACCGAAAGTTCGCTTAAGAAAAATGCCATGAGAGAGCAGCTTGAGTCTCCGGTGAAAGTGTTTTCCGGCGTGTCCCTTGTGGGGCTTTGTTAGTGGATGCTTTTCTCTGGAATATGAGTGGTTCTGCTTAGTGATATAATGAGTCTGTCACTGAGTGGAACCAACGCTGAGTAGGACGATCTTTCGGTCACTCTAAGGGATTGGTCTGGGGGACTCCCTAATTTTTAGAGAGGGCTATACTTAAGTATCTGCCTTGAGAGAGCAATTTGAGTCTCCAGGGGGTTGATGTTTCCGGCGTGGCCTCTATCGGGACCGTGTCGATGAATGCTTTTCCCTTGTAATTTGAGCGGTTCTGCTCAATGGTAGGACGTATCTATCACTTAATGGAACCACTGCTGAGTTAGACGGTCGTTCAGTCACTCATAGGGAATGGTCTGGGGGAGTGCCTAATTTTTAGAGAGGCCTTTACTTATAAATCTGGCTCTCGTTGAGGGGAGGGGCTTAAGGTTTCGGGGAAGTGAGTGCAGAGTTTTGCCTTCAGAGGGCCATTTGAGTCTGTAGGGATTTGTATTTTCTGGCATGAAAGCTTCTATCGGGGGCCTTGTCGGTGGATGCTTTTTCCCTTGAATATGAGCGTTTCTGCTCAGTAGTCTGGTGAGCCTGTCAATGAGTGGAACCAGTGCTGAGTTGGACGATCTCGGTCACTCGTAGGGAGTGGTTTGGGGGAATCGCTTAATTTTTAGAGAGGTGCTTTAGTTAAACAGTCATTGGTCTCTGAGGTGAACCAACTAGTTTGGAACAGCTGTCAGGTCAGTGAAACCTTATCAAAATGGACTAATGGAAAGCAGTGCCGGCTCTAAGGTGTGTGACGCCCCTAGTCGAGTTTCACTAACGCATTGTAAGACAAGACAGGCATCATAAAATTCATTATTGTTAAAACCAGTTTATAATCGGGCGGCACTGCTCGTACCACCAACGTTTCGACTCACTGGACGGCTTTAATGCTATTACTTTTTTTACGATGTTGGCACTCTAAAGGCATTACGCCACTAGGCCAATGCCACTTGTGCCCAAGCCTAGAGCCTGCCCTGTCCTAAAGGCAAACTATTCCACTCACTCACTGCTCTCTTGTAGAAAAACCTAGCTTTTACCCCATTCTTGACTGCAAATAAATTTTACTTCCATGGATGCCCCCGTGTTCTCTCCCCACCTTCTATATAACGAAAAGTTTCATCACATGATACCCCCAGAGTCTGTGTAGCTCAGTGGATGTGGCGTTTGTATACCACAGTGCTTGACCGCACGAAGGAAGACTTTGTTTAGAATCTAGTCGTCGACCAGAAGAAATTTTTGTAAGCCTTTTTTTTTCCCGATCGGTTTCCGAGTTAGTCGATCTCTGGCAAGGGAAGCGGGTTTTTACTCCCAGAAACTTGGGTTTTTCGTCCCATAAACTCAAGAAAATCGACCGTAGCACCAACATTATTTCAGACATTAAATGCGAGTTTAATGGTTAGGGACCACAAGATTAGGGACCATCTTGTGGTTAGGGACCACAAGATGACGGCACTTGTTGAGCCGTCTCTCTTCACTGCGTGCAGCTTAATTAGCCTTGGGCCAGCTATCTCTGATTGGCTGCTAGTGGAGATTGAATTGCCAACTCACTCTCCAAAAGTTAGATAGGGATAAAGGGCCTTGTCTATCCCTATATATGGGACTAAAAAGGTGTTAGCTGATTTTTTTTATTATACCCTATAACACCCATTCAAAAGTTTATAGACCTCTATCATATCACCCTTCTTTCTCCTGTTAACCAGAATCTGCAATCTACACACTCACAATCTTTCCTCACAATCTAAATCCCATAATCCGGTTATAATCTTTGTAACTCTTCTTTGGACTCTTTCTACAGCTTCTTTATCCCCTTAAAACCTGGTAGACCAAATCTGTGCAATAATCTTTTAGTTGTGGTGGTCTCATCAAAGCTTTATAAAGAAGCAAAATGATTTCCTTATCCTTACACGGCAAGGTCGTTTCAACATCGCAATTATTCTCTATGTTGTATTTGCAACGTTTGCTATGTGACCTTCAAATTTCATATTCCTATCCACCAATATGCAAAGATCCAATGTCTCCTCAGTTTCTTGTAGCATAACCTAGCACTCGAGGTTAAGTATACAAAGAGCAGGGGAGTGGAAGAAATAGAAAAAGGCGAAAATAATATAGGTTCATCAGCGAGCACCAGGACGGCTTGACTTATTTTAGTTTTTTTATTATTAATCAAAGTTTTACTAATTTTTTTCGAAGGTTGTAATTTTCCCCGAACTACCGAAGTCTTAACGCCCCTAGGCGATTGCCTAGGTTCACCTAACGATAAAACCGGCCCTGATGGAAAGCGAATATATAGACGCTTGCTCAGAGCCTATGCTTTCTAAGTATCCGTGCTAAGGCAATTCGTGACAGCCAGTGAGTGTATTCCTGTAAGCTCTCTAGTCAACTTATTTTTACGAAACTTTCATAGTTTCTACATTTGGCTTTGAAATATTGCTGTATCTAATATCAACTTTACTTACATAAGTTTTTATTTAATTTTATTTATATATCTCTTTTTTCATCTATGTATTATGCACCCGATGAAATCTTCTAGAAAGACGAAGTAGTAGTGCCGTTAAAAAAATTAAAAATAAATTAGTTATTTTCTATTTTAGCATTTGGCTATATAGTCATATATGTGATTTTCTTTAATATATATATATATATATATATATATATACTGGGTGATCCAAAAGTAATAACAGAAAAAGTAAAAATTCAATAATTCGAAAAGTACAGACAGTAGAATGATGTGGTTTTCACAGAAATGCACAGAAAGACATGGGATTTTTTTTAATAACGAAAAATTTTATTACCAGAATAGTTACATTTGCCACCGACAGGTGGCGCTTTAGTTGTGTCAGTAGTTTGTGGAGTGGCGCAGCACAGTTCGCAACGCACATAGGATTACAAATGTTCAGTGTGACGGCCGTCATTCATGAGAATGGACGTCAGACGTGGCACGATACCCTACACAGCATCGAAGAGGGTTTCAGCTGTAATTCCTGTCACATAATGGCGAATAGCTTCTTTCAACATGGCCAATGATGTCGACCGACCTCTGTACACCTGTAACTTCAAGTAACCCCATAACCAAAAGTCACAAGGTGTAAGGTCTGGAGATCTTTGTGGCCATTCGTGCTGGAAAGAGCAACTGAGGACATGGTCATCACCAAATGTCGATCGCAGCAGGTACTGGACAGGACCTGTGATGTGCAGAGGTGCTCCATCCTGCATGAATGTTACACTATGGAGCGCTTGCCTCTCTTGCAGATTCGGAGTTCTGATAATACAGCTTAACTAAAAGTGCTTTATATCGTAACGATAATATGCCTCACCTTGGCAGAACGTTTAACTTCAGTAATAAACGTTAAATGCTGAAAGTTTAACTTCAGTATTCACTACATCTGAAATTTACGTACCTCACGGTTTAAATAGTGACAGGTAGCAGCTCCGGGACCGCTACAGCGCCACCTTTCGGTGACAAATTTAACTATTCTGGCAATAAAATTTTTCGTTATTAAAACAAATCCCATGCCTTTCTGGGCATTTCTGTGAAAACCGAATCGTTCTACTGGTTATGCTTTTCGAATTATTGAATTTTTACTTTTTCTGTTACTTTTGGATCACCCGGTATATATATACAGTCATCCCTCGACTTACGTCCTGGTTCCGTTCCATCCAGCAGGACGTAAGTCGAATCGGACGTAAGTTGATACATTAAATCAACATAGTTATAGGGGTTACGGACTTGTATACTGATGACAGTATACTGATTACTAACCGTAATCAGTATACTGTCATTTTCATTTTTAAACCTTATTATAAAACTACTGTGTGTTACTACCACTATAAAACAGGAGATTAATCACCCAAATCTTCCTCCACAACCCCATCTTTATTACCTTCCCTGTGTGAACGATCAGGCTGTGACTCTTCTGGTGTAAGTGTAAGCTTTGTTTTTTTGATGAAAATGTCCAATGTGCTTTTCTTATTCCTCTACTTCCTTTCATCATAAATTTGTTCATAGCAAGCAAACGAATCATGTTCTTTCCTTTCATTATTAAATAGCGTTCAACATTGGGGTCCATGTCTTCAGCCATTTTGAGAACATCGCTAACTGCAAAGAACATTTCCGCAAGACCCTTCACTGTAAATTGTTTAACTACCTCTTCCTTTTCTCGTTTTTCTCTGCGACAGTTGTTCCTCCAGTTCGACCAATTCTTCGTTTGTCAACTCTTCAGGGGAACTCTCTATGAGTTGAATTATGTCGTCATCATTGACTTCGAGATTCAGATTGTTTGCTAGGCCCACTATTACAAACTTTCAAAATCATGCACAAACCTTTTTAATGTATTTTTCCATATGCCGCTCATACATTGAGAGGTCGCTTCGTCCCAAGCCACGATAATATTTTTAATAACATGATAAATATTGAATGTTTTCCAGAATTGCTTGAGAGTCTGGTCATTTCCTTCAGTAGCAGAAATGGCTTGTGAAAAAGTTCTCAGTAGATAATAAGCCTTAAACACTACAAGAACTCATCCATCGATTGGAATCAATGAAGTAGTGTTTGGAGGGAAAAACATGACCTTGAACTTGGTGAAGATCACCGCTATGAGACGTACAAGACGGATGACCTGGAGCATTATACAAAATTAATAAAATTTTAAATTCTACATTTTCTTTCACACAATAGCTTTTTATTTCGCTCGCATAAGAGTTGATTAAAGCAGCCTCAAACAATTTTTGAGTCATCTACGACTTCTTATTGCCCCGATAATGAACTGGGTGTATGCTCCCTAATGTTTTTGAAGATTCGTTAATAGTTTCAGTTTATATCCAGCCACACCCGTAACAGAATCGCAATACGGACATTAAGAGCTTTGAAACTAGGCATAGATTTTAGCTTTTTTTGGATGAATGTCCGCTCGGGCATTTTTTTCCGAAATAAAGGGACGTCTCATATTAAATATTTGCTGTGGCAAATAATTTTCTTTCTTAATAATTTTATCCAATTTTTCCACAAACTCCTTGGCAGCCTTCTCAGCACACGCAGATTCTCATACATTTTTCACACAATGCAATGCAAAATGCTGCTTGAATCTCATGAACCAACCAGAAGAAGCGTTGAATTCGTAGTCATAATCGAGTTCTACTTTCTTCTTCAACATGTTGAAGAGACTTAGTGCCTAAGCGGTTATAGTCACAGTGCTAAGGGGGGGGGTGCTTTTGATTCAGGTCCTCTATCCATGATGCAAGTAGCTTTTCCATATCACCGATAGGACCTTGTCGTTGCTTCGTCACTATCGCCGATTTAATGGAAGCAGATCCTTTCACAGCCGCTACGATTTCATCCTTATTTTTCAAAATGGTCGACACTGTAGAATGAGATCATCCAAAATCATGTGCGATCATATCGACTGGCTTACCAGCTTCATGTTGCTTTATAAATTGCAACTTCGTTTCAAGATCAACTGCTCGCCTGTTTTTCTGTGATTCTTCACTAGGTTTTTTGATTGGGCGTGTAGGGGCCATATTGCACAAAACATCGAGAAATATTTAACGATAAATACACAAATAACCCATTTCTCAAACACAAAATCAACAGAGGAACTGTTGAAGACACGTGCCGACTGCAGAGAGAGATTGCCGTTGAAAGCGCTGTTGTCACTGTGCATGATTTTACCTTACGCTCGCTTGTCTTGTTCGAAAGTACAGCCGAAAATGTTATTTATTCCGTAATGGGATCACGGACGTATCTTCGAAAGCACGTAAATCGAGGGATGACTGTATATATCAGTGGTGTTCAACCTTTTTTTACTACGCGAGCTACTTTTCTATAAAAAAGTTATTCGGCGATCTATTCTCTTATTCATACATAGATAACGTTTCCCCCAACCTGATATCTGATTACGCACAAATAAACAACTAAAAATAAACAACTAAAAAAAAACACACAACTAAAAAATTTATTTGTGTATTTCAAAATTTATTTATCACTTTTAATTATTTTAATACAACAAATATTTTAATAGAACAAAAAAAAAAATATATATATATATATATATATTGGAATAAAATATTTATTTCTCTATTTTGGAAAAACAAAGTTAGAAAAAACAACAAATTGATTACAAAGTCACAAGTTACAGGAAATGCTGGTTGATTAAAAAAAAAATGAATGTGAAATTTGGCATTGTTTGGATCTCTGAATATTTTCATAGTCAAGTTGATATGAAGTGGCAGACAATCATCCAAACGATCATTTGTAATTTGGTTTCTTAATTTATTTTTTATGACGGTCATATTTGAAAAAGCGGATTCTGAAAAGTATGTCGATCCGAAACACGACAGAATTTTTCGCGCAATATCAGTTAATATTGGGAATTTTTCATGTGCATACTTCCAAACGACTTCATTGTTTATTGATTTTAAATGTAAGCTATTCTGAATGTTTATTATCTCAAGTTCTACTTCAGTTTGGTTTATATCAAACAGCCCACTAATTTTATTTGAAATTTCTGTGATGTTCAAGTTTTCTTGAAATGGATTATTGATAAACGATACAATCATTTCAGTTTTATTAAAATCTTTAAATCTTGAATTTATTTCTCCCTCAACTAATTCTATTTCACGAATAAATATTTTTAAATCATATCGAAAAATTTCTTGATTTTGTTCAAAAAATTTTAATAAATATGGGAGATGTCTAAATTCGCGGTCATTTATATTTTTCTTTAATAAAAGTAAGTATTGTTAGAAAGTTTTTATTGAACTTAACATGTCAATTAAATTTTTATCTCTACCTTGTAACTCTAAATTTAAATTGCTTAATTACGTACAGAAATCTACTAAAAATGCTAAGTGTAACAACCATCTTTTATCACTCAATTGTTGATCTCCTTTTTCATCAAGAAAAATTTTTATATCGTTAATTAATACAAGAAATCTTTCTAAAAATTGACTTCTGCTGAGCCAGCGAACATTATTGTACAACAGAAGTTCTCTATGATCATCTGCCTGTAGTTTAAATAACCGCCGTTTCAGGGCTTTTCCTCGAACAGAATTTACAATTTTAAATGTAATATCCAAAACATCTTTTGTGTTTAATCTTTTACTACGCAGAACTTGTTGGTGAATAATACAGTGGTACGTTAAAAATTCTGGATATTTGTCATCGTTTTTACATAATGAAATGAAGACTGATTTATTACTTATCATTGCAGGAGCACCATCAGTAGTAATAGACACAAGTGTAAAAGTGGAAGTTTATGTTGTTTCACAAATTCATCAAATGCCGAAAAAATGTCTTCTACCCTAGTCCTTCCCAATGATGGTATAATTTTCAAAAGTTCTTCTTTACTAGAATAATCTTGAAATACCATGCGAATAAATACCATTAACTGAGCAATATCAGTGAAGTCGTTTGATTCATCAAATTGTAATGAAAACGCAACACACTGGTGAATATCTGACATTAACCTGGCCTGGAAACTTTTCTCCGGCAATTGGAACTTTTCCTTTTGGCAATTTGAAACCTTGTCTGCAGCCTAGAAGTAGTCTCTCTCTAGCGATTTCTCGAACCGAGAAGCTCCTTTCCGGAAGCGGGAAACTCCTCTCTCAAGCAACGTGGATCTGGGCAGTCTCTCTGACGGCGACTCTGGACCGGGCTGCCTCCTCTCTGACAGCAATTCTGGAACCGGAACCCCTTCTGCTTGCTTCAGTCCCTTTTTATTAGGCCTCCTCTGAAACCTCGCATGAAGTTTGGCAACCCCCAAAGAATCGGTATGAGTCTTTCATCTTAAGTTTCAAGTTCTACACGCCTTTTGTTCTCCTTCGCTTTCTTTTGATTGTAAGTTGCTGGCAATCGGAAAGTTGTTTGAACTCTTTCTGACTGACTTCGGAGATGTTTACACTTAGAGCCTGCAAGCCTTTCTCATACATACAAGTTTCAATAACAATCTTTCTAATGCCGCCATGTACAGCTTCGGCGACAAAAACATTGCCTTTGTTTTTAACACTCTAACATATTCTTATTAAAGCAGTATATACAGTTAGCTTCAAAAGAATTATTTATAAAAACATCTAATACAAACTATGCCCAGACAAACAAAGTTTATTTTTTTTACAATATTCACATGGGACTTAACCTAAGTAAAAAAATCGCTGTAATGTGTTTTGGAATATTTAATATTTAAAATGCAATCGAGTTTTTACACTTTGCATATAATCGTACTCACTCGGCTCGTTGTTTGACTTCCACTGATCCAAATTAATTCATTTACCCAGACTTTTAAGAAAATTACTGATTTGACAATTTTAACAGAAAACAAATAAACAATAGCAATACACTTAAAGAGAATTAAAAATAATACAAAATAATGATAAATAAAATATTATGTTTTCAGTTTTATTTAAATTTGTAAGTAAGGAGGAATACACAAGAGATCAACCAAAAATCGCTCCGCGATCGACGGGTTGAACACCCCTGGTATATATATTATGGCGCCATCTAGTTTCACTGAAAGAAAGCATCTAAAAATATAAGCATATTATTAGACACCTCCAGGGAGTCCAAAGACTCATCGAGAAAGAGTGTGCCAACAGTATCGAACCATTGGTCCCCTTCCAACCGCGCTCAAACTTACTTAACTAAGCCATTAGTAGCAGAGGCTCTACCAATCGACCAACCTTTATTATTTATTTATTTATTTTTATTTTATTAAAAAAAAATTTTTTTTGACACCTCCAGGGAGTCCAAAGACTCATCGAGGGAGAGTGTAGTTTAATATTTCTAATTTAATGTCTCTTGTATGTAAATGGAATGTATGGATTGCGGGATACACACAATACATCATTTAAAAATAACTAATTTCCAATACAGTTTGGATAATACACAGCAATCCGACACATATTAAATTAAAAATATTAAACTAATATGCTTAGTAGTTAGAAGGGGACCATTCGTTCAATGCTGTTGGCACACTCTCCCTCGATGAGTCTTTGGACTCCCTGGAGGTGTCAAATAATAATAATAATAATAATAATAATAATAATAATTTTTTTTTTAAATTTTATTTTATTTTTTTACATTTTATTATGTCTCAGTATAAGTTACATACAATAATAATATTTACAGAATTACAATAAGGATTGTACAGAATTTTTTTTTTTTTTTTTTTTTTTTTTTTATGTCTCAGATGAATTGCATACATGGTTGCTGTAGTAATTATATGTATATAATATTTATAACGCATTACAAGTGTGTATAACAGATACTTGCAAGTTAGTAATTTTCTTCCTCGAAGCTTAGCAGAGCTTATCTGAGGAAGATAATAGATGACAGAGGGTGGTGGTTTCATGGTTGTGTTCCTATAGTGGTCACAAGCCAGGTGTTGATTTTACTGTTTGTTGGTACGTGCTTGAAAGACTTCGACTGCTATTATAGTTAAACTTTTTTTTTTTTTTTGTGCAAATAGGGTTGGATTTAGACATGGTGTGTTTGTTTCTTTGTGTTCTTGTAGTGGTAGTTTTTTGAGAGGAGGGGTTGTCGTAGGTTTGTGTGTGTGTGTATGTGTGGTGGGGGAG
Source organism: Typopeltis vanoorti (assembly GCF_054136105.1). Classification (NCBI taxonomy): domain Eukaryota; kingdom Metazoa; phylum Arthropoda; class Arachnida; order Uropygi; family Thelyphonidae; genus Typopeltis; species Typopeltis vanoorti. Next base: position 90,270,244 of record NC_143550.1, read on the forward strand.
AGAGAAACAGGAATTGCTCTAATTTTCATTCTCGCTATAATATTTATATAGTGCCTGTTTCAGCTCTCTGTATGTTCCTAGGTTTCTGTTGTCGAACGGCAGTTTGTTTATCATGTCAGGTACGTAGAAGTTTCGGGTGGCTTTGCCGTAGTGATTGTTGTACTTATATGTTATGTAGTTTGTTGACTGTGGTCTTGTTATTTGATATGTTGTTCTGGTTACTCTATATGTTGGGCTGTAGTAGTGTTTTAACATGACTGTGTAGTGGCGTAAGTGTTTCACCTTAAATATTTTGTGTTTTGTCCATGCTTCCTGCATAAGAGTGGGTTGTTCCCAGAATATCAGTTTTATCATTTTATCTTGCAACCATTGTAGCCTGTTAAGTCTGTAGTCTGCGCAGAATGCGTATGATGTGATTGCATATCTTAAAATGTTTTCATATAATGCTTTATAGATTAGTATTTTTATGTGGGTTGGGGCAATATCTTTTAATCTGTATAGTTTGCTTGCTATTATCCTAAGCTTGGTATGTAGGTAGTTTGTATGGCTATTCCAACTTTGATCTGCATCGAAGTGAAGTCCAAGGTAGCGTGTTGTTTTCACCTGTGTGATGGTTGTGATTTTAGGTTCTGCACTTTGTGTATAGGATGATGAATGTTTGATAGTGAGATATTTAGTCTCTATGGGCACGGTTTGGGGGTTTTTGAATATCATTAGCTTTGTTTTTCCAGGGTTTATATATATGCCGTTTTCGGTTAACCAGTTAGTGATTTGATTGATGTCGTGTTGCATATTTTCGTAAGCGATTTTTGCAGTGTTGTGAATGGATACTATGGCAGTGTTGTCTGCATACTGGAAGATTTTACTTTTTAGGGGGAGTTGGCTTATGTCGTGTGTGTATATGTTAAATAGAATGGGAGATAGGACAGCTCCTTGTGGTACTCCACAAGTTACATGTACCTCTTTGCTGTGTGCTGATCCTATACGTGTGATGTGCTTTCTGTTTTTCGTGTATGCTTTAAACCACTGGAGTAGGCGACCTCCAATTCCGATATGGGTAAGTTTCGTTAACAAGGTTTTATGTGTTAGTGTGTCAAATGCTTTTGTTAGGTCAATGAATACCACTAATGTTATTCTGTTTTTGTCCAATGCAGCGTTTATTAGATCTGTGAAATCTTCCAGGAGTGTTGCTGTTCCTTTATTTTTTTGAAAGCCATATTGTGTTTTGGGTATGATTTGAAATTTTTCAACGTATGTGGAGAGTTTCTGATGTACAATGCGCTCCATGATTTGGTTGATTACAGGCAGTGTGGCGATAGGTCTGTAATTTCTTATTATGTTTCTTTTTCCCTGTTTGTGTATGGGTGTGATTAATGCAGTCTTCAGTGTTTCAGGTATGTGTCCCGTTTCGAAGATTTTATTTAACAGTTTTTGTATAACTGGAAGTAGGTCAGTTGAGTGTTTCTTGATGTCTTTTGGTCTGATTCCGTCTATCCCCGGTCCTTTGTTAGGATTAATTTGTTGAATTGCCAGTGATAGTTCTTCTTTTGTTACTGTGGGGAACCACATCGACTGGGTTGCTCGTGGACCTAGTGGAGAATGTTCGTATGTGTGAGGAAAGGTTGTTTCTTGTAGCTTTTGGACAGAGTTCACGAAGTGCTGATTAAAGTTGTTTGCCAACTGTTTGAGGGATTTGGGGTCGCAGGCAAAGCTGTGTTTTATTGTTTCTGTGGCAGTGGTTCTGTGTATATTGTCCAGCATTTCATTAATCAGGTGCCAGGTTTCCTTTATGTCATTCTGTGCTGTTGTTAATTTGTTGGTGTAATAGTTTCTTTTTGCCGTTCGAATCTGGGTTGTTAGGAGATTCCGTTTTCTTTTGTATTCAGCTTTTAAAGCGATATTGTTCGGTGACTTCTTAAGTTGTTTCCATAGGGCATCTTTTCTTTGTATGTCTGTTAGTATGTTGTCTGTTATCCATGGATTTTGTTTCGTTTGGGGGCGTATTTTTATTTTTGTTAATGCTTTGTTGTATATTTTGTTAAATGCAAGTTTAAGATTATTATATACAGCTTCAGCAGAGTCTAAAGATGCTATCTGCATCCAGTCTGTTTTTCTGATTTCATCGTTCACTATTGCTTCGTTTACAATGCTATGATACTGTTTTGTAGTCTCGGTGATTTTTATGGGTTCTGGTTCAGTGTGTAACTGCAATGCTGTGAAATAATGGTCTGCTAGTTTGCATGTTATGACGGCTGCTGTGTGGCTGTTTGGAGGGGCCCTTATATTTATATGATCAATGCAGGTTGAGGTTGTTGTGTTTCCGACTATCTCTTCTCGTGTATACGACTGTATGGATGGGGTTATGTTATATGCCGATAATAGGTCTAGGTATTGTTCTGTGTTGTTATTTATGTTCCTAATGTTTATATTAATGTCTCCTATTATTATCAAGTATTTTGAGGTGCCTACTTTCGTGGCTGAAAGCCATCTGTTTAGTTCTTCTAGGAATTTTGTGGTGCTTAAGTTGGGTGGTCTGTATATTGCGTTTAATAACAGGGAGTTTTCTTGTTTGATGTTTTTAATTTCGATGCATATGTTTTCTGCGTGTTCTAATTTATAGTTTATTTCTGTTACTTCTAGTTTATGTTTGGTAAATATTATTATACCACCGCCTCGTTTTGTTTGTCTGCAGTGTTTGTGTTGTTGGAAGTGTGGCATTTGGTAGGAGGATGCCTCTTCGTTTGTGGTAGAGGTAGATACTACTTGTGGTAGATAATAATAATAATAATAATAATAATAATAATAATAATAATAATAATAATAATAATAATAATAATAATAATAATAATAATAATAATAATAATAATAATAATAATAAATCTTTTAGATGCTTTCTTTCAGTGAAACTAGATGGCGCCATAATACAAAACAGAATATTGAATATGACGTGATTACTACCGCTTATTTAATGTTAACTATTATTATTATTATTATTATTTGGTAACCTCCATGAACTCAACAGACTCATGGACTTTCTTTTTAAAAGCGGGATAACAATAGCTGTGAAACCCTCACAGCATTAGTTTCTCAGGATGAAGATGATCAATTCAAATGAAGGGTACAGGGGAAAAACAACTTCAGTCCAATTTTTGTGAATTCAACCTAATGCTGACATCTGTTGGGGATTAAAGGAAGGTTTCATCTCATAAATACGACTTTCTGCATAAACAACCTCGGTCCAGACAAATGAACGGTGAATATTTCTTAAACTTGGGAAGAACACCCTCAATCCGAGCGGTTGTATGGAAAAACAACTTCGGTCCAATCACATCAACTATTATCACTATTGCATCAGCCATTATTTTGTTATCAGTGGTTTGTTGAATCACTACTAGTTTTGATTATAGTTTTACTGTTTTGGTTTTGCGAGTATTTTAATTGTTTTTTAATAATAAAAAGTAGTGTGAAAATGATAAGTGATTATTCTAATAGTTCTAATGAAAGTGAAGCTGATATTAAAGAAAAACTCACAAAGAAACGAAAAAAGACAGGTAGGACTAGAGATGTAATGAAAATTTTTCGCGCAACAACGCACGAAGTTGGTCCTGACTGTTTATGCAAAAGGTATCGTTGTTTCGAAACTATTCCTGATGCCGAACGAAAAAGAATTATTCGTGATTTTAACTTATTAGGGAACTATAATGACCAAAACTCTTATTTAAGTGGACTAATTGCAATCCTTCCCGTAATGAGAAAGCGTCCTAGAAAAGGAGTTGATGCGAGGGTGAACACGACTTCATTTGCTTTTCGTGTCAGATTACTGCAAGGCGACGATGAGGGGAATAGCGAAGATGTCAGAATTTGCCGTAAATCATTTATTTGTTTGCATGGTATATCTGAAGAACGAGTGAAAAGGATTAAAAACTGTTTGATAAATACTGGTCAGTCACCTAAAGATGGGCGTGGTAAACACCTAAACAGACCCCACAAAATTTCAGAAGAGACTAAGAACAAAGTTAAAAGTTTTATTAAAAGCGATGACGACAACGTTGATGACCATCCAATAGATGATTGAAATAAATGATTATTTTAAAACTACAATATTTTAACTACTTAAATTTTTATTACTTTTTACCATATTTCATTTTTTGTGAATTATTGCTTACTTAATAAAGAAGCACTTACCAACCTCTGTTAGTATAACAATTCCTTTGGTACCTATTCTCTTTAAAACAAGGGATGCGATCTGATCATTATTTATACATTAAATAATTAATTAATTAAAAAATCAGATATTACCAATCCGATTAATAAAAAAATGTGCATAACAACCATTTTTTTATATAGGATTTACCGGTGGAACACCACTTCAGTCCGGCCATTTCGACAAAAAGGCCATTATTTGCCATTTGTTTTTTTTAATTTTTAAATACTATTTAAATTAATTATGCTTAATATACATGAATGTACCATATTTATTATTTTTTATTTTGTTATGCTATGTTTACTTGCATTTTGACAACAATGAAAATTTAATTACGTTTTTTTCGGAAGTCAATATCTTGGAATGAAGTTGTTTTCCCCCTGCACCCTTCAAATATTTTTCAACTAACACTTTGCTGGATTAAGCAAACAGCTTAATCCAGGATTTGCTGGATTACGCAAAAGCAACCTCATAACATGTAAGGCGATGGAAAACGCGATGCTTTTGATTATTTTTCTTTATTTCCCTCCTTTTTTTTATTTTTTATTATACCTCACCATATTCTGCAATTTGTATGTAGAATATCAGTTGCTTGTGTAGGTGGCAGACGTCCTCGAATGACTGGTCACCTTGCAAGTGATCACCTCGTGGTCGTTCTCACCAATTGATGGAAGATTTGGCACCTCATTTATAATAACATCATCTAATGAGATGATCAGATCTAATACTCTTGATCCTCGTGTACCCTCCTTTACGTACTGCCTAAGGCAGTTTGTATTAAACTCGCCCATAATGATCACTCGTTTCTTGTAAGCTAGTCCTGTACATTTCCTTTACATTTGCCTGTACATGTCCTTCTCATTATCCCGCATATTACCAGGTCTATAGCAATACCCAACTAAATATTTCATCTTGTTTACCTCTACCTCACACCACACTGCCTCAAAACCATGACCACTATTTGGTATTACTGCTAAAGTGACCAAAGCTATGAGGCAAGTACATTACTTCTGTTAATTGTGTAGGTTGGTTCTTCTGGCCGAGTTTTTAGGAAAAAAATCCTACCATCCCTTATTCATATTCTAATTCATTCACCTGATAAACTTTTATAAAAGTTCCTCGCACACAATTAATGAGATATCCAATTGGACTTGACAACGCCACACACGACGGCTTTTTTTTTTTTTTTTTTTGACAGAAACCTTCCCTTCTCCAATATATACATACCGGCCACTGAATTATTTTACATACATGGCTCGTCCGTCGCCCAGCATAAAAAGAGACGCTTCCTAGATTTAGGCAGAGGGTCTAGGTCGAAAAATATGCTACAGTCTCCACTATCTACAATGAGACCACCTACAATGAACAATGACAGAAGGATATTAGTAGGAACATATAACTGCAGATCTCTACGGGATGATGATAGATTGGTTGAACGTATGAAGGAATTGGAAAATATAAAAGTGACGTTGTGGGCCATCAGAGATAAGAAGGAAAGAATACATTCTCATGCATTTAAAAGATGGACATTTACTCTACCACCGTGAATGTGAAAGAAACTCAACTGGTGGTGTAGGATTCCTAATAAATAAAACACTCAAGGACAATGTCCTGTTTGTTAATAAAATAACATCAAGAATAGCTGAACGAAGTATCTTTATAAATAAGAGATACTAACTGAATATTACACAAATATATGCCCCAACCATGGACCATCCAGATGAAGAGATAGAAGATTTCTATGAAACATTAGAATCCACATTAAATAATTCTAAAGAATTCTACATAATTATAATGGGCGACTTTAATGCCAAGATTGGAAACAGAGATGGCTATCTGAACTCCATCGGTAAATTCGGATTTGGACAGAGGAATGAAAGACTTATTCAATTCGCATTATTATCATCAACTTTATTATTATTATTATTATTAATAAAGTTGTTATTATTATCAACAGCTTTTTCAAGAAGAAAATCAACAGAAAATGAACTTGGAGAAGCCCAAATGGACAAACATATAATGAAATCGATTTCATCCTCTCCAACATAAGATATATAATAAATAATACCGAGGTGCTTAATAGATTCAATACAGGAAGTGACCACAGACTAGTAAGGACAAAAGTATGGATCAACAAAAATGGGAACGGAATAAGCGTATAAGAAGACAGTCCAATTTAGTGAATCTACAAAACCTCTACCATAATAAAAGCTGTTATTGAGAATCACTCAAAAATGAACTTAAAAAGTTAAACACAGCTACTACCATTGATGATGCTAATGAAATCTTAACAAAATCTCTATTGAATTGTGCACTAGAAATAGGAAATGTAAAAAGGCACCAAAGAGAGGAAAAACTAAGACACGGAACCAAACCTGATGAAGAAAAGAAGAGATATAAAAAGTGATTTGAATGAGACTAATAAAATAAAATATTCGGAAATTTGTAAAACTATACGCAAAAGGATGAAAAATGAAATTAGATCGTATAATACTAGGAAAATTAAAGAAACAATAGAAAACAATAGTAATATGAAGGTCATAAGACGAACATCATCAGTTTGAACAAAGGAAATAGCTGCTGTAAGAGGGAAAAAATGGTGAACTTATAAAAAATAGAGATGCAATAATCAAAAGAATTCAGGAATTTTATACTGAACTCTATGAAGACAAGGACCGAGACATCCATGAATCAATTATAATAACTCTGGTGAGGAAGAATACGATGTCCCTAAAATCGTACAAGGTGAAGTGGAAATGGCACTGCGGGAAATGAAGAATGGAAAGTCCCCAGGAGAGGAATTATAGTAGACTTGTTAAAACTGGGAGAAGGTCCGCTCACCAAACAGCTGACTAAACTCTTTAATAAATTCCTAAAACAGATAAAAATTGCAAAAAAATTGGAACACTTCACTTCTAATATTAATTTTTAAAAAGGGCATATAAGGAAGAAATTAAAAACTACAGACCTATATAAAGTCCTCCACCATATATAAAGTCTTCAAAAAATTATGAATAATATAATAAAATCTGAACTTGAGGGAATGCAATATGAACAAGCTGGATTTAGGAAGAATTACAATACTTTGGACGATATTCACACATTAAGACAGCTCATTGAAATCAGTTGAATACAATAAACCCTTATGTCTGGCCTATATAGACTACGAAAAAGCATTTAATTCAGTTAAAACATCTGCAACACTAAAAGCTCTTGAAACCCAGGGAACTGAGAAACCATATATTGAAACACTAAAATATATTTACAATAATGCAACTTCTGTAATTAAATTATATAAAAAACAGTGAAAAGTTTTCAGTACGAAAAGGCATCCGGCAAGATGCTAATGTATCTCCCAAACTATTTACTATTTACAGCTACATTAGAAGAAGCCTTTAGAAGCCTTGATTGGGAAATAAAAGGAATAACATTAATGGAGAAAAGGCTGCATCATCTGAAATTTGCAGATGATGTTTTCATAATAGCAGATATTCTTGAAGATCTGGAAGAAAGGTTAAATCAGCTGAGTGAATTGGATTAAAAATAAATAGAGAAAAAACAAAAATAATGATGAATAAATACATAAACCAAAGAACTGTCAAAGTTGAAAACCCTGAAAAAGAACAATTACTTCATTTGTATATTTAGGCCAATTGTCATCCTCTGATAAAATTCACATTTTTTTTTGTGGATTTTATCAGGTTACAGAAGAACACTTGCGTCACCAATTGATAAACCTTTCTACAGTTGTTTCGAGCATTTGTTCTCATCAGATCCCAGGCAAAAACCTAGTCTGCACAGGTTTTCGCTAGGTCTCTGATGAGAACAACAGTTAGAAACAGCTGTCAGGCCAGTGAAGTGTACTAATAAAAGGCGAACATACGGGTTCCCGAACGGAGCTCGTGACTTTTAAGTAGTTCAAGCCAAGGCAACTGCCATGCCAAGGATATTGCATTCTCATTAGCTTTCAATCCATTTTCGAAACTTTCTTTAATTTTCTATATATTCAAGTACGAAATAAGGACGGATTTATAATATCCCCCACAAATGGATCGTTTATGCTTTTCTTCAATAATTAGAGAAAATTAATTGACGACGTTGCATGTATATTTTTAATGTTATCTGGAAAACTGTTCAGAAATCGCTGAAAGAGATAATAACAGCCACGGAATTGAAATAAAATCGCATGACTGCTTTCTGCGTCCGCGCGGTTAGCCTAGTGGCTGTGCGCTTCGCAACCATATATGCCTGGGGAAGGAGAGTCCTCGGTGACGTGAGGAGCTGAAGGATCTTCCTCAGCCATAGCCAAGTTAGCCGGTCTTGGGCGTGGACAGCAGGGTTTTTTCCTCAGTTTATTCTGCGGTTTTTCATCCCGCAAAGCAGGCAAACTGGCCTTGAGAACTTAACACTACAGGCCATAGGATATACCGGGGCATAGGGCTGACCACCGTATCCTGTAAACGGATTGAGGTCCGATGATCAATGGACCCTCGACACCCCAAGGTAAAAGAGGGTATAAAGAAGATGAGATGAGACTGCTTTCTGCACCCTATAAATAGCTGTTATGCTGTTACTAAATTCTCTACCAGACTTTAAACCATTCTAATAACAAAACAACAACAACAAAAAAAATGGAACAAAAGAAATTTAAAAAATCAGTATATTTATTGACAATGTAGCAATGTTTACCCTCTCCTTCCTTTAAGTATACCATATTATTTACTAATCGAGATGGTGGTCTAGGCCAGGGCTTCCCAAACTTATGGATGTAAAGGCCCCTTTGTAAAAATTAAAATATCTCATGGGCCCCCATCGAAAAAAAAAATTGCATGTGATCTGTGCTATCAGCGCAGTCGCCCTGCATCACAAGTGTATTTCTTTCCCGCGCATCGCCTGCACCTGTGTACACTAGCAATGAGGAATTAATTTAAAGCGCGAAAAATTTTGCGAGAATTTTGCGTTTGTAAGCTTTTTTTTGTACTTCTTATATTTATGTATATATTTACTAATATTCATTAAGAGCCGATATACGCAGGAAGCAAAATTTGTGAACCAACACCAATGTGTGATTTTTCCATTAAAATATTAAAAAAAAAAAAAAAGAAATAACGAAAAAAAGAAATAATAAATAATAAAAATTAAATACGTTTCTTTTAAGATTAAAAAAAATCTACTTAGACTTAAAACATTTTAGATTTGTTTTCATTATTTCACGCCCCCCCCCCCCCCCAAAGGGGACCTCTGCCCACAGTTTGGGAAGCACTGGTCTAGGCGAAATAAAGATAATAAGAGTTTCCAGCTACCAGAAAATATACAACTAATTTATCACTAAGAGATATCCTATCATGCACTGTTGCAAATCTTATCGAATTCTCACTGGTAGGATTTGTATGCTGATATGGATTATCTACTCGATGATAATCAAGCTCTAAGAGAGATATCACAAACTGTACGCTTCGAATGCACTCTGATTTCTCGAAGCGAAGAAAGGGAATGCGTCAGAGTGTTTCGAAAGGCACCTGTAACATGAACGAAAAAAATAATAGTTGCGTCAAACAAAAGCATATTTAATTAGCAATATACGAGTGTTCAAAAGAAATTGATATTTCAATAATATTTACAAGAAAAGGAAAACAGTAGTTAGACAGCCCTAAGTGTACTTCATAACTACAGGGATGCGAAACATCCGTCTCTTATTGCAGACTAAAGTTGCAATTAGATTGGACCATACACGCTTGCATGATCCTACAGCGGTTGACCCTCCCTTGACTTCTCACCTCCGCAGAGAAACATTATCGCTACCGACCGAGCTATGAAGGTTTTTGTCCATTACAAGTCCATAAGGCCATATGAATTTTGTCTATTACAATGACGTGTACGATGAAACCATATTGGCAGCAACCATTCCACGAAACAGAAAACGCCATCTATCGATGATTTTGACTTATCTATAACATCCGAATGATATAATGCATTTCCAGGCATAATTTAACATTAGTGGAAAGAGGAAAGAGTTAATCTTTAATCCACATTTTCATGCCACGTGGTGAATTACAGAGACCTCTAAAGATCTTGGGAAAGGATTAATTCTTGAGCTTCTTCCTTTATCTTCAAGATAATAAACTTAATTTTGAGTCTCTCTACAACTGTAACCAGTTATGACTGGCTCTTTCTCTCTCCTGCATTAAGTAAGTTTAAAAAATTTAGATTTTTTTCTTTGCTTTTGTAAAATTGAACAAAATATTGGAGTATTTCTTTAGTGATATATATATATATACCACCATCAGCAGTAACAAAAAAGTTAAGTAGCACAACAAATTTAAAACAAATTTTTAATCAAAGCGTGGTGTTCTTTAATTATTATTTTTACCATAAATGCGCAGATTTTGCACTTGGTTTAAGAATTTCTGTATTGCCTACCCTTCATAGTTTAGCCAAGTAAGCAATCCAGATGTGAATAAACGAAGAAAATGCACCTGGTTTTAAAGTCTAATTACAACTCATAGATTTAGAACACCTTAAAAACATCATGTTCTTATTCCTAATATCAACATAATCATCAGTGTTGACTACTATTCGAATAAACTGATTCTGTCAGTTTATTCGATGGCAAAACATTCCGATTATTATTATTAATTATTATTTTTTGGGGGGGTGGGGGTTGTCCGAACTAGTGTTCTATATAACTGGGGAAATCTTGGAGAATTCGCAAGTCTATAAAATGTATTCAATTTTATTTTAGTTTCTTTCATTTTTGGGAATTTATTCCTGAAATAAACAAATGCTCCACTAGAGATTTAACCTTTTTTTTTCCAGTTCTGTTTAATGTGAAATGTACTACTATTACTACTACTGCTACTACTACTGCTAATAATAATAATAATAATAATAATAAACTGTTTTTTTTCCTTGATCCACATTCAAAAATTCACTCAAATTATTCATATTGTAAGAAAATTTTAAAACAACTTTAGCATATTAGAGCAAATGACAAAACTTGTTTTGTATGATGTTTAAAATCAGCAGTAATACTAAATATAATACGTTCCACTTTATGAATAATATAGTAAAATTTATTTCATGATAATATGACACAATTGGCCTTTACTGTGGGTTAATATAACGTATTTTAGGAAGAAATGCGCAAATTCTTGAACAAATGCTAAAATATTTTATCTACTCTTATGATTTTTTTCTTTTATATTAAAAAGACTCTCCTTCTGCTGTCACTTCACATGGCAACGTAGGTAATTTACTGAGACCATTAAATTTTTTTGAGTCTAGACTAAAGAATTAGATAGCGAGATCTGTTATTTTCTAGATAAGATTAAAGTAAGTAGCTTAAGGAACCGGATTAAGGTTGCAGAAAAAGCGTGCTATCTAGTATTTGAAAAGTCCAGTTCTGTTTTTAGGTTTACTAGTTCATGTGGATGGATTGTTATTAGATAGCCATTTAATAACAATCCAGGCCGATGCAATTTAGAAGTATTCATCTAACGTTGTACTAATCACTTCGTGTATTTCAATGAAATACACGACGGTGACACTATTTCAGTGAAATAGTGTCAGCTTTTCCAGAGTACTGTTCTGTTCGTTCTACGACAAGCTAGAACCAATTTCCTGGCCTTTCGAGCACCATGAACATATTCGTTAATTATTTTTCTCCAACCTTTTACTTAAAGCTGAACGATATATATAAAATAAAATCTAATGCTTCGTTAATATTACTTAAACATGATATTGTATGTGCAAAGACTGCGTCTGGAATGAATTCTTACTGACCGGGTATCTATAAGTACCATAAACTTCGCGATACAGGAAGCATTAGCATAAAATTATCTTGTAATTGTTCCTTTTTTATGTAGCTTAATTAACTTAATTTACTTGCAGACAGCAGTAACACAAATTTATATTAAAAATTACTATAAAGTAAAAATAAATTACATACTTCAGCACCTTTTAATTTCATTTTATTTTGTTTTATGACTTAGTATTAATTTGGTGTTCCATTTGCCTATCTCAACTGCGGATCAGTTCTTACAGTTGAGCTATCATTTTATTTACTTTAGTAACACATTAATAATTGCATTCTTTGTCTCTTCTGTGATAAACTAAACTATGAAAAACATAATACATATTTCTGATCTGAACAGCACGAATTTTCAAGTTCTTACTGCTTCAGCTAATATTAATCAAGAGTTAGTATTGCTTTAAGTAATTCAACTTTCAATTCAAGAGTCTTGTAGGAATGAGTTCTCAGTTGCAAATTTAATTGTACGAAAAACGTAAGAATTCAATCTACATCCATCGTGACCATTACTGTTTACTTGCAGTGTTCTGTGCTGCTGTTATGGCGGTTGGGAAATACATTGCAATATACTGGAAATAACACAAATAAACATATGGAACCTCCGTGACGAAGCCATTTGGTCGGAAAGATCTGAGTTCGATCCTGTCTGTGACGTGAGGGGTTATATCTGGTCTCTTTCGACAAAAGGTGGGTTAGCGAATATCCTACGAGGATAGGGTTTTTTCCGGGATGCTTCGTTTTTTGATTCCACAAGAAGAGGCAAACTGCCCCGTGAACACACACACACACACACACACACACACACGGATTACAGTCATGAACACGTCTCAGCCGTATGCCGATCCCGAGTGGAAATGGTGCTCGTATCTCCTGCGCTAGGCAGCCCGAAAATAGACTTAAGTTCAAGTCTAGTGGCCAATTACAGGAACTTTTTCTAAGCCTATCTTCGACCGGTTCTCGAATTAGTCGATCTCTGGCAAGGGTTTTTTTTTTCTCCCGGAAACTCGGGTTTTTCATCCCGTAAACTCAAGAAAATCGACCGTAGAAGCCACATTAATGCACACAGTAACATATCTTTTTAGAGTTAAATACCAAGAGATGGCAGCACTTGCTTGCCATTTTTTTTTTTTTTTATTGATGGCAGCTTATAATTAGAATCACGTAAATTAGGATTGCATGTAACCTTTTTCCCAAGTGAGTACCGAATGATCACTGTAACCAACTGCAGGTAAAATAGTTACGGCTTTAACGGAAACGCCCTCTGCCACTATAATCAAATCTAACACTCTTTGACCTCGAGTTCCTTCTGTCACATGCTGCTTGAGGAAGTTGTCACACAACAACTCAATAAATGATTTTTCATTCTTCTCATGAGATTCTACTGCTACCCAATCAATATTTGGATAATTGAATTCTCCCACGACAAATACTCTTTTCCCGCTCATATTTTCTATTTGGTGATGCATTTCTTCATCACCAGCAACCGATCCACTAGGTCTGTAACAACATCTCACTATGTAATTGATCTTGTTAGATTCCACTTCACACCAGATGGCTTCAAACTCACTGCCACATGAAATATTGTTAGTAGTGGTAGTACTATAATCATAGTTCTCAACTCTAACAGCATTCAAGTCATCCGATATCATTAGCAGCATGACCTCCTTCTCTCTATCCTTCCTAAATTTACTGTACCCTTTACACTCGATTCCAGTTAGTATGTCTGATTCTGATAGCCATATCTCACTAATGCCTACAATCTGAAGTCCCAACATATTGACTAACAACAAACTCTACCCCTTTGTTTCTGATACTCCTATCATTCGTGTACAGACATAATAATCTACCTGCATGTTCTTTTATATACTCTTGTCTGCAGTCTGCAGTCTGCATGACACCGTTGGAAAACTTGACTCATCTCTATTCTTTTCTAGTGTTTTATTATTATTATTATTATTATTATTATTATTATTATTATTATTATTATTATTATTATTATTATTATTATTATTATTATTATTATTATTATTATTATTATTACAGACGACCCCAGGGAGTCCGTAGACTCATCGAGGGAGGCCATAAACATCACGTCCACACAACAATTCGACATTCTCACAGTATCTATCATACCTTGCCTTCAAATCGCTCTCTGTCATAGCACCCACAACAGACTCTGGCAGCTTATTCCACTCATTTACTACTCTAAAAGTAAAGAACCCAGCTCAAATACCCTTGCTAACCACACTCTTTCCCAGCTTCCATAGTTGTACCCTAGTTCTCCGACCACCAGTCCTTATCTCACAAATATCCTCTGAATTAATCCTATAGAAACCCTTCAGCAATTTGAATGTTTCAATCATATCTCCCTTTTCCGCCTATCAACCAATTTCTGCAACCTACAAATCTTCAACCTGTTCTCATAAGGTTCATTCCATAGACCTGCTATCATTTTGGCCACTCGCCTGTGGATCCTCTCCACCTCCTCCCCATCAAGAATAAACCTAAGTGACCAAATATGGGCACAGTAGTCTAGATGAGTTCTTATCAAGCCTCGGTACAGAGGAACAATAACTTACTTGTCTCTGCTTGTCAAAGTATTTTCAACAACCAAGTGAGTTGGTGAGCTGATTTAGCCACTTTTGCAATGTGACCTTAAACTTCATCTCCCTATCCACCAGCACTCCCAAGTCCCTTGCCTCATCAAACTCCTGGAGTACAGATCCACCGATGTGGTATACTGCTGCTAATGTTTTCTTCCCAAAATGCATAACTTTACATTTTGTCACATTAAATTGACATCATCCTCCTTAACCCAGAACTCCAGTCTATCCAAATCATCCTGCAAGATTTTTTGACATCTTCTGTATTCACTATCGCCCTACCCAACTTTGCATCATCAGTGAACAAATGAACTGTTCCTCTTAGATCCTTCCCTATATCGTTAATGAACAAATTAAACAGCAGTTGTCCAAGAACAGAACCCTGCCGCACACCACTAGTCACATGCCATCTTTTGAACTCTACTCCTGAATAAACTGCTCTCTGATATCTCTCCATCAACCACCCACCTATCCATCTCACCAACCCTATATCCATTCCAATATATATTGCAGTTTAGGGATTAGAATTCCATGTGGTATCCTGTCAAAGGCCTTAGCCAGGTCAAGCAGTATCGCTGTAAACCCATTACCCTTATCCAGTTCAGCGGTCACTGTGTTATAAAACATGAGCAAGTTACTGATGCATGATCTACCCTTCACAAAGCCATGCTGTCCCGCGTACAGTATCTCATTTTCATCAATCCATTACTGTATTTTTTCACTTGACTACTTTCTCCAAGACCTTGACAACGAGTCTTGATATGCTGATCGGTCTGTAATTTGCAACAGTAGTCTTGGATCCTCCTTTATACAGTGGAACTATTTTCCCCTCTTTCCACAACTTCGGACTAAACCAGACCCGAGACTCAGATTAAACAACGTGATCAAGGGCACTGACAATTCTTTAGCTGCTTCACGTATGAAACGAGCTGGTATACCATCCAATCCCACAGATATATTGACATTCAGGTTTTTTAATAGACTATTCACCTCCACTTCATTCCACGACAATTCCCGTATAAGCTGTTGGTTCTTTCATTCCTGCAATATCACCACCTGGATGATATACTCTTGCAAATTGCTCTCTCAGTAATTCCACTATATCGACTGATTCAGTGATCTCCTTACCATCGGCATTCCTCAAAATCATTCTTCCGTGTACAGTTTTTTTTTTTTTTTGCTTGCAGCATATTGAAAGAACTGTTTGTGATTCTCTTTAGCTTGCATAGCTAGTTTCCTATCATAATCCGCTTTTGTTTTTCTTACCAGACTCGTTACCCCTCTTTCCTGCGCTTTATACCGTTCGCGTGCCTGCATGTCACCTATTTCTTTAAATTCCCTCCACAGTTGTTTCTTTTTTTTGTAATTCAAGCGTAATGGTGTTATTCATCCATTTAACCTCTACTTGCTTTACTATTCGGACCCTAGGTATACACTCAGCCATAACCTCCTGTAAATGCTCTTTGATCACTTCCCATGCTCTATCGACGTCCACCCTTGCAGTTGTACATGCCATGGCACTGATCCAAGCAATCTCCTAAGCTTGTCATACTTGCCAGCACGGTAATTCCACATATACCCTGTCTTAAGCGAAAATTCCACACCTTTAGCCACCTCCCAGATGGCTAAAGGTGTGGAACTCGAACCAATAGGTGGCAAAATGGTCATATTCATTACAGTCAAATTCTCAGATGCTATTACCAGGTCAAGCATCTCAAACCCCTAGTATTTTCAATTACATGCTGTCTCAGATAGTTATCCCTTAATAATTGAATAAAATCCAGTTCCTTCCTCACACGTCCTCTCCTCCTTCCAATCAATGTTAGCATAGTTGAAATCCTCCCCCATAATAATTACCCTCCTTCCACTCATTTCATCAATTTGTTTATGCATACTATCTCCACCATCTATTCCATCACCTGGTCTATAGCAGCACCCAACTGTACATTTTATTCTGCCAGTCTCAATCTCACACCAAATAGCCTCAAATGAGCTCTTTTCACTATCCTGCAATACAACTTCAATTCTCCTTGGCTGCAGTTCATCAACTATCATCAATAACACCCCCCCCCCCATTTTATTCTCTCTGTCTCTCCTAAACCCACTGTAAGCTACACATTCTATCCCACTGACTATATCATCTTCCGTCAGCCATGTTTCACTAATGCCAATTACCTGTGGCCAGGAAGAGCCAACCAAGGACAACAATTCTGCCTTCTTGTTCCTAATACTCCTGGCACTAGTATATATGAAATGCAGAAGTCCCTTTGTCCCACCCCTATCTTGATGCGTTATTCTAACCATCCCATTCCGATTACACTTGTCCTCTGTACTGGCTCGGGTACATTATTATTATTATTATTATTATTATTCGTGACACCTCCATGGAGTCTGAAGACTCATCGCGGGAGAACACCTACAACTGTCTCAACCACTACACCGAACCTCCACTACGAATCAACTCCATCAAGGCCATCTACCGCCCACCTCCACCACTACCAGAACTAGTATTTTTTGTCTGTAAATTGCGTGTGTTCTGAATTATATACATTCTTACACTCAACTGTCTGACTGATGTCTGCATAACCACTCCCCCCCCCTTTGTTGTTCTAGTTTCCCTGGTTCTGCACATCCATTTTCACTTCATTCGGCAACACTTTTTCCGGTCTCCGCACACCAAATCCATTCAAATGTAAGTCATCCATCTTGTATAAATCCTTTCGCCCATCAAACTCATTCCACACGTCCACGAATTCCACACCACACCGTCTGCATAACGTGCACATAAAGTCATTTGCGATTATGGCCCTCCTTCTAAACTCTTTTCTGTCGTACCGTGGCAACAGACTCACTATCCTAACTCTGTCACTCTTTTCTTTTGCTACCTTTAACAACACTTTCAAGTCCTCTCTCATAAAAAATTTATCTCCTTTCAATTCATTCGTACCCGCGATTACTATCAATTCTTTCGCCCTCTGTTTTTGCGCTCTGATACTCTTACTTACATCCTTAAATTTCGCACCCGATAAGTACGATTTAGTTAAACTCCCATCTATCACACCTCTTAATAACGAGTCATCGTACAATACTCTTTTCTTCATTTCTGAAACTTTCCCACGCTTATTTTCCATTTCAAACACTTCTTTATTTCCGTTAGCCGAGGCACTCTGGAAAGAGTTTTTCAGGTGCTCCAACTGCCGCTGCGCATTGTGCATTACTCCGCGTAACCTTGCGATCTTACTGCTTACAAATAATTCCTCATTTTTTTTCATCATTTAAACCATTTTCTCTCTCCATATAATTTCTTTCACTCTCTCTTTGATCACCGCTATCATTGCCATCTTGCACAACATCGCAATTCCCTATCAAGCCACTATTTTCACTCACATTCTGGCTTTCTTCAACCACAACAATCTCACTACCTGACACATACTTCAATTCCTCACTTTCCTAATACTTTCTGCACAGTCTCCCACCACTACCATTTTCCATCCAAACTCCAGCCTCTTTCGGGAAAGCATACATCCCACACATATCACACTGGACAAACTCCCTCACATTAAAGTTTTTGAACAAAGTTGCTTTATACATCTAGACATCTTTTCACACGTTTAATGAGTCCGAGCCGGACGAACACAAAGTCGAAATCGTCAACATTTTCATGACAAAGGTAAAATACTGACGATTTTCACTTTCTCACTCGTCACTTTCGCTTCTTCCAACATTTTTCATATTCTCTCTCATACTGAACTTATCATCGTTAATGAACTTTTGCTTATAGCAAAATAAATAATCATCTGTGATTAACTTGATGCTTGTTTATTACTTATTACTTCATGGATTAGAGATGAAGAACTATCAGAGATTGAGCTCAGCCACTGTTGGGCATCATCCCTTCTTATCATTCTTTGTCAATCACACTTCAGTCTTTTTTGCATATACTGTATGAGCTACTCATACAGATATGCTTCGCTGCTATCAATACTAGCACTATATATTACTGAAAACATGAAAAATGTATACCTAGTAAAAAATCAAATAAAATAAAAAATCGAATTACTGAATGCTGTTTGGGACTCTCGCAGCTTAGTACGGTTTCGATGATGGTCTTTGGGCTTTTCAGTTGAATAGGAATTATCCTGTTTCATATGAAAACGGCAGAGATTTTTCTTTCATGTCTTCATCCCGCAAAACAGGCCAGCAGACACACTCATTTGACAGCCATAATATACGGTGCAGATAGATTAACCACCCTGATGTCAAGTTACATGGTTACAGACCATTTAGCCTAACACGCAAAGGTTCAAGTTGATAATTTCGCAATAAAGATACTTAAATAACAGCGCGGTTTCATAATATGGGTTGAATGCATATAAAGCATTGAGCTTGATTTATCCTCGTGCGTTCTGAACATCAAATTTCATTTATACTCCGTTTTTGAATCATTTATTTTAAATATGGAGCAAAAATAAATTGTTGCTAAGACAATTCACACCTTTATCATTGTTTTTTCCTCCGTCCTTTATCTAAATAATTCTTTTCTCGTCTGTAAACCGGTTATTAGACAGTACAAAATAAAGTATGACTTGAAGGGATAAATCGTTAGTATTATAAATCTAAAGGTCTATATCCAAGACTTAGCACACTTGTCTATATTAGGTAGCAAATCTCATGAGAGTCTTGTTTTATCTTCAGCAATGCAAGCAACGCAATATTTACTGAAGATTTTTGCATTGTTTGCGTCATCATCGCATGGCAACAACACCAGCCAAATCTCTTCTATCTTAAGAAGTGGCAAAATATCTTGTCACGCAAGATGAGATAAATACAGATTAAGAGAAGTTTGTAAAAATTAATAATTAATTAATTAACTAACATATTGAATTCAAAAAGTGCTAGATAACACATCATTTCAGAAGCAGCAGAGCTTTTCCCCTCCCTTTTTTTTCATTATTATTTTTTTAATGAACAGTCATATATAAAAGCGATGGTATCTACGAAATACCTTTTTATATACCTAAATCCAAGTTATCTTTTTTATTATCTTTTTAATTCTATGATCAGGTTCTTAGACTGGGAAGATTACAACTGACAAATGCGTTGATGACGATAATATATATCAATCCAGATGCATCTTATTTTTCCAGATCTGGGAAGGCTTACTTTTTTTCCAAGTGACTTTTAATTGGTTTCATTATATATAGACATAAATGACCCGAAGTTGTGCAGTTTAGTCTGTTTAGTTTACTGATTTATCACTCATCTTATATATAATGCAAATAATAGTTTTATTCGGAGAGAAATACCTGGGATTTATACTTAGAGGAAAGAATTTTTAACAAAAGGTTTTCTCAATAAACCTAAGCTGAACTAACAATCACAGTGTAAAAAAAAGAGGAAGTCTATAATGGTCTGAAACAAATATTTCGTATTCTCTGACGACGCACCACGGGATAAAGTAGCACCTCATCGAGCCGTTGTTAATGTCATCTCATATTCTCTTAAACAGAAAAGCTATTATGCATTCACATTACTGCCATTTTATTTATCAGTTGTATTAAGCCCAATAGTTCCTGCTATTTAATAATTGGTTTAGCTTTACCAAATGGAAATGTGGTGGCAGAGAGGTAAAAGAAAGAAAAAAAAAAGTATTGCGTTATATTTCATTTATTAGTTTCTTTCCTTCTTTGAATAACTTGTCAAATGTTAACGAAGACAAAAGTGAGAGTTATTACACAATACAATTTTAAGTGATGTTGTTGGTTTCCTCACCTTGAAACTACATAAAGATTTTTCAGAAAAATAACCAGATGACAGTACAAGGTGATTTGTTGTGCTAGGAGATTTGGCCTTGAACTTGAAAACTAAACTATAATCTCTTAGAAAATTAAAATTTATAGTTTCCCGACGTTCACTGCAGATAGTTGTTGTCATGATATTTCTGCAGGCAGCTGTATTATCCAGTTTTCAAGAGTTTACTACTTTTAAATACTGTACATTTAATCATTGTTACGTATTTTTAAAAATGCAAGAAAAGCTATTTTAACTCTTACTATTTAGCGAATTAATTGGTAATTAACTAGTTTGGGTAATTAATCCTAATTAATATGTAGTACGTAGTTAGTTATTTTTGATTTTTATGACACAAGACATTAAAGGTCATACTACGCTAGGACACAAGAGTGCAGCAGTAGATATGGTAAATGGTTTGTACAATCACGATCATTTTAAATTGAGTTTGTTCCACTAGCTGGCTTTTCATGGTTCGTTACACTTCCCTGATGCAAACATCGAAGCATCGCTTAAACCTGCGAATTTGTCTTTGACATTGTCTTTAGGCTTAGCAATATTGAATATAATTCGTTCTGCTAAACCACAACTTTTCATCACATCCTCGTCCTTAAATCTACAGAAAGTTTCTGTACAGACACTACAGTGTTAGCGACTCGGCTTCTGAGTCGCTAACTCTGCAGCGAGGTATAATATTTAACTTAAAAACCGTAGTAACGACAGGTAAATTCAAGCCTTGTTATTCTTACGAGGATTTAAGTTAAATATTATACCTCACTTTTATTCGAGTGGCTTTTCAACACAACGAAGCTTAAAAGCCTGTTAAATTGAAGCACTAAATCGAAGTAAAGAAAAGCAAATTTGGAAAAATAGCAAAAATACGTCCCCCCCCCGCGCCACAAAAATTGTATTTCTTCTTTTCTTCTACCGAATATATCTACAGATCGCATGGCTTTCATTACAATTTGAAATAGAGTTGCTCCTTATGGTGTAGAATTGGTCCTGAAAAATTCATCCTAATCGAACTAAAATGAAGGGAGATCTTGCATCAATCAACAAAGGCAATACGAATCGCACCAGTCTACCGATTTTGACTAAATTTGGAACATGACTGTTATTGGAAGTGCTTAAGATCCTCTGGAAAATTCAGTCAAAGTGGAGTAAAGTAAGCGTGGAATTGAAAGTTCTTAAATTGATGAAGATCTGAAAAATTTAGCCTAAGCAGACTAAAATGAAGGGGAGGGGGGACGCTAAGGCGGCTGCCTCTTTCCCAGAAATCTGTATATTATTCAGCAGTTTTTAACCAAATTTTTAATGTCGTCGTTTAAGATCCTTAATTTCTTAAATTCTTAATTCCAGTAGAGAAGAAATTATTCTTCTCTACTGGACCAAAATTGAGAGCACGGTTTTAAAGAAGGAAGAAGAAAGAAAGAAAAATGACACAGACATTTCTTCAGAAAGTATAATGGCGTAGGCTTACATCATCTAAAAACTAAGTAACAACATTTTAAAAATATTTTAAATGTAAAAAAAAGTGATTCAATTACTACTGAGGCGGAAGGTTAGCTTCAATTCTGAAATGGGTACTTGGCTACTACTACTGTTTCAGTTGTTGAGAATGTGAGTTCCTGTCTAAAATTTGCTATAATGGTAGTAAACAGGTCAGGTGCACCAGCTTTCTTCCGTAACAGATGCATTCAGTAACAGATGCATTCTGCAAAACTCGAAACAACGTGAGAATATTATCATAACAGTACACAAGCGTTTCAAAATAATGACACGTAAAAAGATCGATAATGAAGATGAGTTGCAGAAAAAAATTGAATAGATCATTATTTCAAAAATTAAAGTAAAAGTTATTATTATTATTGCGTTTGTGTTACAAATCCTCCTAAAAGCTAATGGGTGAAAAAAAGTTACATTTACATATTAATATTTATTTTGAAAAAAAAAAGGATACCCTGATAATAAATGCTAGTGTAATCCGAAAAGAAAAATGGTCTCCAAATTTTATCAAGTTTTTAAATTTTACAAGGCGTTAGGGGATTTTTTTTTAATTTGACTCTCACAAGATCAAATCATTATACTGTATCAACACAAAAGCCTATCATAAAGCCACAAATATTGGAGAGCATTTGCACTTCTCATACTATCATCCCGACTGTATAAAAATATCGTTCATATTAACGCAATTTCTTAATGCTTACAAAGAAAAACGACAGCTTTAATCACATCTTAAAACCAATTTCCTTCCTTCCTCAACAATATATGCACATAACAGCTTGTTGATTAACATGCTAATCATTTAGCTCAACGTCATGTTCTTTCTTCTCCCCAAAAAAGATATCATGAACTTGCAAGGTCCAAAAATTCTCAAACATCCTTAAAATCTACAATGGTATGAAACGTATCTTCTGATATTCTGATTTCAAACGTAACGTCTTCATATTATTATTATTGCATGTCTTAGTAAAACGACAACAGAAATCCTACTATAACACTCTTAGACATATTACAGTTGCAATGTCGTTTACAAATTTAACTGTCAAACCAAATGCAGTCCTGGTTACATCGAATCTACCAGTCATTCTCTGCTGTCACGTTTCATTGAATACGACTGATTGCAACACCTACCTTACCACGTACGTTGCAGAATGCTAGCAACATTGTCGAAAATTCTACTGAAATATCATTACACGCTGCACAATTAAAACATACTCCTGAAATAGAGAAGATTATTTATGTAAAGCAAAAGCGTTGTTTGCATCCCTTGAAATGGATAAAATTGAGTATCGTGCGGTTATAAAATTCTTTGTAAAAGAAGGTTAAACGCCAACTGATTTTTAAGATAACGAAAACAAATTACGTTGCTTAGACTGCTTAGCAATAACCGATCAACACGCTAGAAACAAGCACAGACTATATTTAATTTAATCAAGTTGCTTCTTTTAGTTCTACTAAGCTTAGCTTTAACTATATAGATTTATTTTATTTAGGGGCGACATGAAACTTAGTTTAAGAAATCCTCTTGATCATTATTTCATAATTTAATTATTCTACTCAAAATAGCTGTTGTTTTAGAATTGATGTTGAGGCACCAAAAACGATGAGACGTGTGTGTGTGTGTGTGTGTGTGTGTGTGGTGTGTGTGTGTGTGTTCAGCAATTTCGAGGGTGGTCTGAAAAGTTCTCGGTCTTGACGATAGATTGCAACACTATCGGCAAGATTTTTATTTTTTCTAAGTTGGTACTTCTGTCATAAGCATCCATGTGAAATTGCAAATCATTCTATCATGTAGTTTGTTTTATACGTCTGTCTGAAGCAAACGTTGTCGGTATCCCTTGAAATGGATAAAATTAAGTATCGTGCGGTTAGAAAATTCTTTGTAAAAGAAGTTTTAACGCCAAAAGAAATTCATTCGAAGTTCATAAAAGTTTATGGGCACTCTTCTCCTTCGATTTCGACAATTAAGAAATGGGCTGCCGAGTTTAAACGTGGCCGTACCAGCCTTGAAGATGATCCACGTGAAGGACGTCCCAAAAGTGTAACAACACCAGAAATCATTGATCAAGTGCACGATATGGTATTGGATGACTAGCGAGTCAAAGTGCGTGAAATTGCTGAGACGTTTCTTTTGAATTTCAAAAGAATGTGTAGGATATTTTTGCATAAAGAATTGCAAATGAAAAAGCTTTGCGCAATATGAGTGACGAGCTTACTCACAGAAGATCAAAAACGCACTCGCATGAAAATCTCTGAACAGTGCTTGGAGCGGTTTTGTTTGGTAGAGTCGTAGCTTTTGTTTGTGAACCAGTTTCATACAAATACACGACTTTCGATTCACAGCGTGTACAAAGTAGCGAGATTACATTTCATGACTTTCGTAGTGTTTTGTACTGTAGTTTACTTTTCTTATGATTTAGTCGTCATGATCAAATGCTTGATTGGCATCCGAAACAGCAGTACTATCATGGTACAGGTTTCAATAATGGTACTACCTGATTAACTTGGTATCATTACCGACTTCCTCTCAAAATTCTTCCTCCACGTTAGCCTTGTTACTTTCTAGGACTCCAATATTGTTAGCTCCAATACATTTCTGTGTTCTGTATACTTCGGTATACTCTTTTAAGGTAATAAGCAATTGTTGTCTGCTTCTCAAGATTTAAGTTAACTGAACAACAGTACGTAACGATACACCTTTATGATTTTTGTTCGTCTGATGCATATTTGGATTATAAACGGGAGGTGAAAAAAATTTATTTTAGTTTAATTTGACCTCTTTTTTTGTTGTTATTTCCTATGAATCTCACCTAACAAAGGTTGTACATTTATCACACTTTTACGTGCCGTAGATAGGGTAAGGGTTATATTATCAGGTTTCTGTGTTTAAGAGATCAAACAAAGAATGTTTTAAAGCCATTCTGGGAGTACAGTAAGAAAGATATTGATCTCAACGGGCCTACATCTAAAGACATTCACAAATATCCATGTTTACAATAGGATTAGAAACCACAGCTTGACTGATGAGAGCGTAAACTGTTGAGAAGGTAAACTATCCACTCGGGCTACTAAGCCAGCGACTTGATGGGTTTGCATCATTAAGCTAAGGCTTTTCAACTCTCCCACAGAAGAGTTGAAAAGCAACAGAAGATTCTAAGATGGAAAAAAAATGTTCAGCCGATTTTGATTGCATAGAGTCTTGAAGTGTGGGGAAGACCACCACACAGAACTTAGAGAATTCAAAAGAAAGATCAGTGGATCTCTATGAACATTGTAATGATATTCACGCAAAGCTCTCAAGTGTTCTACTGAAAAATAAAACGGTTTGTGTGGGGTGGAGAGAGAGAGAGAGAGAGAGAGAGAGAACATATTTAGGTCATTTCTAATGATCCTGTGATCGACCTTATACGTTTCAATATTTTTAAGGGGAAAGCTTTTCTCCATATAAATTGCTGCAGTTTTACATATAAAAAAGAGGGGGAAAATGCATTACAGACTGCCATTAGCACTGATAACAGGCTGCGATCACATAACTCAACAGCAGGAAAATAACAACAGTCGGTTGGAATAGATAAAACTAAGAAAGCTCAGTACGATTAACACTTCTCCCGTTCAAAGTCACCATAAAAATCAACTAATCTCGCAACAGCCTTTGAAGCAAACCAGCAAAATCGCAAATCAGGAAAATGATATTGTTTTCAAAGTTTAATGATAGTGAACTTCAGATTTCTGATGCAACTCTATTTCCAAGACACGCCTCCACATCATCTGCAAGCGCTATTCCGAACAACCAAGTAATTTTATCTACCTACCAATATATTTAGACGATCTGTGTAATGACACATGACATCCCGGATCTCAGGTAAAAGTTCGCTAGATGATAACCACTAACGGCATTTGTCACACAAAACGCGTTGCTAGTATTCTTGCTAAGTCAACGTTATTTTAAACTCTAATTCCCTTGCATTATGTTACATTAACTTTACAACTTGTTTCGACATCGCTCCGTTTCAATTCCATAAAACACAATGCCTAGAAGTCAAATTTACGAACATATGAAAAGAGCCTCTTGATTTTGGGTCTTTTCAAATCCCTCAAACATATTCTTCCCTGCGGGGGAGAATGAAATCCTTCCTTCCTTCAAAAAGGAACATTATAATTGTCATCTGTTTCCGTTAAGAGGTGTCACCTTGGCCTCATTCGTTGTCAGGTAATGACAGGAGAATGGGGTGGTAACATATGTTGCATAACAGAAATATTTCCCTTATTTTTTTTTTAATTACAAAATTAATTTTCATATTTTTCCCTAATAGTTTATGAACCTACGTGGGAGTAATAAACAGTGCACCCCACAAATGAATCTTTGGTTTCATTTAGGCAACGGAGGGTATTTAAATTAGCATTGTTAATGATTTTTCAAATGTAGTTTTTAATATCCTTAGCCGTTTGATAGGTTAAAAAAATTGCTATGAACAAACTGACGTTCTTAATTTAAAACAGTGTATTATGATACTAAATAAATGTTATAATATACATTTATTAAAGAAATATGCATTTAAAAAACATAGAAAACAAGCAGAGTATTTTTAATTCACTCATGCTGCTTAATAGTCACATGCATTTTCATAAAATGAACCATACGTACTGTATTCTATTGCATCCAATACAATAATTCCATTTACGATTCGAGGTTTCAAATCGAGGTTTCATTGCAATATGATCCAGGAATTCTTCTCTAGAGACCAGAAATAATCATTTTGAAGGCTACTTCAGGCCTCCAATAGCAGGATGGTAGTCATATCGACAATAAAAATTATCTGTTTCCAACAAACATCTCGTTACAGGGGAATTCCAATTTGCATTGTGGTTGAAGAGTAAAAGTGATATATACTTTTCAACTAGGCCGGATCGTCTTCCTACTCATATTAACATTACTGTATAAATGGTATGGGAATCTATGAATCTATGAGAATTCATGAAGATTGAAAATTGAAAAGTAGTAGTAGTTTTTAAAATAATATTTTCCCATTAATGAAACTTCTCAATATTGCTTAAAGGATAGTAGCATATTATTCGACTTTGCTTAAAGTGGAAATGCAGAACAGATCAAAAATTCTATTACTAACGATTTACTAAATGTCATGCCGTAATCAAATACCTGATACATTTAGGAACTGAGACTTGTACTACATTAACAGAACAGACTTTCTAACAGACATACACACGAAAGGTTGCAAAACCTATAGTAGCACATCAATGCATGCATGGTAAGGTTTTATTTATTTATCTATTTATTTTTGTTATTTGAATAGCTGAAGGTCTTTAGGATAGACAGAATGGGTAAGGCTGTTCCAAAGGACAGAATCAGATATAATGAAAGAGGAGAAAGAGAAGTTGGTTCGTTAATTTTGGAGTTAGATTTTAAATGGGTGTTGACCAGCAGAGGCAGCGGCTCTTGTTATTATGGTTTTGCAAAAAACTCAAGGAAGGATACCGGATAGTTCAGTAGAGTATTGTCGATGAAAGTATCTGTAGAGCAAGCAATAGGCAGAACCTGAACATCTGAGAGAGAGAGAGAGAGAGAGAGAGATCATGGATTACTCCTATTATATGTCCCCCTTCTGTATATCGTCAAACAAACTTACAAGTTTCGAAAGAAACTGAAGAATAGTGAGTACTTCAGCAAAGCATTGTCGATGAAAGTACCTGTATCAGTTTCTGCGTTATGCTTGTTCTACAAGCATGCATAAGGCAGAAATCAAGGGACTGATTTCTGCCTTATTTTCCGCCGGATTTTCCAAGGTGTCAGGAGTTGACACCTTGGCAAATTCGTAGCTAAGCAATGTCAAAAAGCACAGTTGCAGAATATTCTAGCAGTTATCGAAATTGTCACACTATATGTAACAATTTCGATAACTGCTAGAATATCCTGCAACTGGTGATTTCTGACATCGGCGCCATATAAGGCAGAAATCAAACATCTATGAGAGAGAGAGAGAGAGAGAGAGAGAGAGAGAGAGATCTGATTAGTCGAAATGTCATCATGACGATGCTTTTCAAAGATTTAGGCCTAAAGTGGCCTGTTACTGCCTTAGAATCTCTTAAGAGGACATCCCGGTTTTCTGGGTTTCTTTTCCCTAGTAGTTTGTAATTTAAGGCTTGTTTTGGTGATCTTTCTGTTTTCATTCTTTCAACGAGTTTTCTATTACTGATTCCTGGTTTAATTCTTTCATGTTTTTCTCTATTTCGTTTGATCGAACAGAGTATATTTTGCAGTTTTTCTCATAAACTTCATTTCAGCTGTTATTAATCTTTGTTTGTCTTTTTGTTTAACTGTCCAGATTTCATTTCCATACAATCGTCTCAGATATGAAAGTCTCGGATATGAAAGTTCATAGTTTAATCTTACTTGTATTTTATTATTTTCCTATACACTTATGATAGCTTTTAGGATATTATTTGGTATTTGTTTTTCTTTTGTATGTTAAATAAAATACTTCTTTTAACTTAGTCGAAATGTATGAGCAGTATTCCGTGATTTAGGGTACATACTGAGTCAGCAGTTGTATAGGCCAAAAAAAGTGTTTTGAGCGGAAAATTACAAGAGGTTTTTGGTCGCTGCAGAGGCTATGGCTTAGATGTATTTGTGCAATAAAAGTATGGAAATCTATGAAAAGAGAGAGAGAGAGAGAGAGAGAGAGAGAGAGAGAGAGAGAGAGAGAGATTTGATCATGTTTCTATATATGAGTATTGTCGAAAATTAGGGGAAGTGATATGACCTTTTCCATAATTTTGTGAGAAAACTGAAGTCAGGGAAACTGGACAGTTGTTTGTTGGTTAACTTTTATCATCCTTTCTTTGAAATGGGCTAAATCTAGGCTATTTTCCATGCAGTAATGTAGATATATAGGAAATATGAAAAAGGACAAATAATACTGGTAGAATTTCTTGAGCACGTTTCTAGCAGAATGAGGAGGACATTCCAGATGAGATGTCTTGTTTATATCCAGATTATTCAGGATTACACAGATTTCTTTCTGGCGAAAACTAGGGATGACATGTAGAGTGGGAGGGAAGAGAGAAGAGTAATGCCAGTAGGTGACAGTAGCGTACTGTGCTTTTATCGCCCTTGAAAAATTCATAGCTAAGCGTCTTTTATAGTGTGACAATCTCGATAACTAGTAGAATACTCTGCCACTGGATCCCTTAGCAACTTCCCCCAATGCCAAAGCGTTTTACGCCTCTGGTGGGTGAGCCATATATTTTGGTGATATTACCGTGGTGTCATCTAGATGTGTGAGAGAGGTGGAAACATGGAGGGACAAAAGTTGAGCCTATGGTCTTGGCGAGGGACCATAAAGTTCGACTCTCATTTCAACCGGAAGCGATTGCGGCTATTTCTTCTGCGGCATCGTTACCTCCTAAGTTTGTTGCGTATACGCTTCCCAACGATATTATGGGAACTGATGCTACGAAGTCAAAGTTCATTTATGGTAAGCAGTATTTCCAGTGAGTTTGGGAAATAATGAACTCTCATATTAACACAGTCTACAAGCTGTAAGTTGTAAATATTATGCAAACTATTTATGACCTCCCGCTTTATGACAGGAAGTGTAAGAGAAATAATATCCCAATGTTAGTAATGTACGAATATGCGGTTTCTTTACACCATTGTTTCTCAAACTTCAGATATCCGCGGACCCCTTCTTAAATTTTACCATTATTACCAAGTATTATTACCAAGTACCCCTAATTAATTAATTTAAAAAAATTAATTAATTAATTAATTAAAACGAATAAATTAATTAAGATTAATAAATTAATTTAAAATATTAAGAAATTAAATATCTATTTTATTTGAATTTATATGTTCATGTAAACAAAAATATGATTTATTTTTAATAGAACAAACTTTATAAAGATACTATAAAGTTTTACTTACTTGAAATAATTTATCATCAATGAAAGGAGTGAAATTGCTTATGGTGAGATAAAATCTCAGCAAAATTTGGCTCTATAGTTGTTAATTTCAATCTCAGATGCGGTTCGACATCTATAATGCGATTCCTCTTCTTCGTCTTAATATCTACAAGGGCCGAAAATCCAACTTCGCACAGATATGAACTTGGAAATAGAAAAATGAACCTTAGAGCTTTATCTGTTAATTCAGGAAATTCATTCTTTTTTTGTAGCCAAAATGATGATAACGTAATCTCGCTGTATTTATTTTTTAGGAAACCATCAGAAGCTAGTTTTAAAAGTTGTTCTTCTTCTATTGACGATAGACCCTTTGACATAAATTTGTTTTTATTGAAAGGGTATATCTTATCCACTCAATATTAATGTCCAATTCAGGGAAATACTTTTTTAGATTCATTTGTAAGCTTTTTAAATGCTGCATAATAGTAATTTTCACATCATCATCAATTTGTTCATTTGAACTTGCGAGCAATTAATGAAGCGATGGAAACGCGTCAAATTCTCCATTACCAACCCGCTTTTGCCATAACTTCATTTTTGCCAACGTGGCGTTCACTTTATCTTGGACATGAAATATAGAAATTTCCTTGCCTTGTAAAGATAAATTAAGACTATTTAATACAGTAAATATATCTGTCAGGTATGCTAATTGACTGAGCCATTTCCAATTATGTGAATACTTTTTCAATTCAAACTTTTCATCAAGAAAAACTTGTAGTTCATTCCGAAGTTCAAATAAACGAGTAAGAACTTTTCCACGAGAAAGCCAACGAACATCGGTATGGAAAAGAAGTTGTGTATAGTTGCTTCCCATTTCTTTGCAAAGTTGAGAGAAAAGTCTGGCATTTAGAGGACGGACTTTAATATAATTTATGATTTTTACAGCTTCATCAAGAACTTTTCTTAGGTCTGTAGACATCATATGTGTAGCCAAAGCCTCCCCATGTATGCAGCAGTGTGTCAACTTTGCATTTGGTGCAACAGCTTGAATCCTTGAAACAAGCCCTTTTTTAGATCCGACCATGGATTTCGCTCCGTCTGTGCTTATTCCAACACAACTTTTCCAATCAAGCTTGTTTTGATGCATAAAGGTATTTATGCTGTTGAATATTTCTTCTCCTGTTGTATGTTCTGGCAAGGGTTGGCAATATAAAAGGTCTTCATGAATTTTTTGATTTTTTTCGTACCTAACGAACACTAGAAGATTTGCAAAATCTGTAATGTCGGTGGATTCATCTACCTGCAACGCATAATAACAACTCTTACATATATCGGATAACAATGTTTGTTTTATATTTTCAGCCATTTCAGTGATTCTTCGATGAACGGTACTATTTGAAAGACAAATCCTATCAAAAGATCTTTTTGCTTTATTTCTGATCATAATTTCTGCTATTATTTTTGCTCCAGGCTTGACCAAAGTTTCACCAATTGTTTCTGCTGCACCACTTTTTTGCTATTAATAGCGACACACGATATGAAGCTTCTAAAGCTTCATGTTTTCACCTCCTGACAAGATCGACATCACTTTTTGAGATTCTTTTAAATTTTTTAGTTTATTTTGAAAAAATTTGACAGGTTTGTCCTTGCATTCATTATGTTTAGATTCAAAATGGCGATTTAAATTACATGGTTTCATGGTTTCATTTTTTAAAGTTTCACCGCAAATTACACATAATGGAATAGGTTCCTCTTCATTTCCCGTCCTTGAAAATCCACATTTCAAGTAATTTATATCGTACTTACGAAGTTTTCTCATCTTCTTCCTAGTTGGTTCTTTAGAGATGTCAGACGACACACACTTATCAATTTCACTTGATCCAAATACAATATCAACATTTTCTTGTTGCTGACAGTTACTTGTATCTACTATGTTCCTCTCTTTTGCACATTTTAAAAATCCAGTCTTTAACCAGTGATCCATACTAAGAATTTGAAAGCTAAAAAAAAAATTACCGTATTTAACGAACAGTCCTTCAACAAATGGCTAGTGAAAGCAAAACTCGAAACAGACAGCAATGGTAGGCCAGTAGAGATTAAGCAGCTATGAAGACGTCCATATGATTGGTGCGGTATTAACAAAAGATCGCGCTACTAATTGACAAAAGCAAGCTGACAATTCAGTTGAAATGCTAATTCTCTTCAACCAAATTCCTTATATAATATCTGAAACATATTCACTATATATTTCTTAGTTTTAACACGTTCGCTCAAACAAAACCATATGTTGCCGGTGCACCATATGGTTTTGACTGTCTACTATACAGCATTTTATGTGGGAGGGGTCATGCGATTCATTAGTTTCGTTTTTACGCAGTTGTCTCTAATTGCACTCTTTGTTGAGAAACATATTACACAGCCTGCAGATGTCTCTGTACCTTATTCAGTGATACAATAAGAACGTTTTACGATCTCAAACTTAAATTTTATTCCATGCGTTAATGATGCATAGCCGAAAATTGCCACGGAACCCCCTGAAGACCTTTTGCCGACCCCTGGGGGTTAGCGTACCACACTTTGAGAAACACTGCTTTACACCTATCGTATTTGAAGTATCGATGCTGGTCGTTTTGGGAAGAGAGAGTTTAATCCTTCCTTCCTAGCTAATCTGAGTCAAGAAACGAACACAGACGTTTTCATTTTATTAATGCAGACAAGTTTCACTAATAAAAAAATAATGGAATTTGAGTGTTATTTCTTTCTGCATGAATTTTCAAAAATTAAACTAGAATATTTGCAATTAACAGTGATGACAGTGTCATAATAGCTGATGCAATGCTAATTTTCATAAATCCAACATTGAATAGATTCATGACAGCACTTAGAATTTTGGCTGAATGTTTCTTCCCGGTGCCAATTAGAAAACTGCTGCATAACTGTACAAAATTAGAACTTCTAATCCTATTTTATTTCTTAATTTTCGCTCAAGGACGTCATAGGAAAACATTAGAGATCAACTGTTAACTCGTTTGGAATGTCAAATGCTGCAGTCAATGACTGCAGAATGACTGCAGCACCTTTGGTTCTTAGTGATATTTTGCACTCCGTGATGTCAGCACGTGTAGTGAGGATTCTAAATTCGAAATATTCTTCAGAAGGTAACTTATTAAAATCAGGAGCGTCTAAAATGCGAAGAAACTTGAACTTCGTTATATTTTTGCTCAGAGAAATAAAGAAATATAATCAACAAATACACTAAATTACTAGTAGTACAAGGTGTGCTGTTTTATAATTAACCACAAACCGATAATTCTGTCAAAAATAAAGACTAAGTGCCAACTAATTTTGGCAAAATACACCCGGAATTACATTATTTGTTCCCAAATACAACGAGACGCCAATTCTTGCTGAATAAAATCTCTTCAAAACTCATTCATGCATCTTTCGATGTCAATCCCGTGCCTGATATCATAACAGTGCAGAACATGTCTATACAGATTTAGGTAAAGTAAAATTCAATGTATTTCTATTTACAATTTATTTTAAAATTGACAAACGGATAGTAAAACATGATTTACTGATGATACATGGAGATACATGCTGCTAATTGCCATAAATCGGAATTATTTCTTCGCTTTAAAGATAAGAGAACCTCAACGATCATGAAAGTCTAAAAAAAATAATAATAATAAAAAAAAACTGATGAAATTGACTGAAAAAAAAGTGCAGTTTAGTTCAAGACGATTGACATTTATCTATAGAAATTGACATTTATCTATAGC
Organism: Typopeltis vanoorti; assembly: GCF_054136105.1. Taxonomy (NCBI): domain Eukaryota; kingdom Metazoa; phylum Arthropoda; class Arachnida; order Uropygi; family Thelyphonidae; genus Typopeltis; species Typopeltis vanoorti. The sequence continues at coordinate 90,303,856 of NC_143550.1, forward strand.
CAACAGAAGAAAGTACAGTAAAATATCGGAATATTGATAAACTTGTGGGATTGAATTGAAGTTTAACGACGATTTCGGTTCAAAAATTCTACATCTGCTGACTAACCATTTTTGACCAAAAGTAGAATGTCAAAAGTAGAGCGGCCTTCATATTAGACAGAGTTATCTCTTTTTGAGGATCAACATTGTTCAAAGGTCACTGACAGATTTGGTGAGACGAGACCATTCAAATACATCAGGTGAATAGTGCTCTGACAGTCCAATGCCAGCCAGCTCGCTCGCTCGCTCTCTATCATTTCGCAAGTGACCCTATCAGGTCATTTTAATACTACTTATACTTGGAGGTTTAAGAGTGACGCACCGGAGTTACTCTTGACCTCCAACCAGCTTTATCCTTCCCTTGGGATATTAATTGCCTATCAATGAATCTTGTGCTAATCTTATTGAGTTTTATTAATTATTTTCCTGTTATAGGTTTTGTATACAAAATTACTTAGAAAGTGCCTTCAGTTTTAACGTTGTACATACATTTCCTTTGCTGTTTCCTTTACGTGTTCTTTACTAACTTTAACTTATTTGATTGGTGAAAGGATATATTTAATGACTTCGACAAGAAATGGGGCATAATAGGAAGCGAACTATGTCATAAGCATAAACAGAATGTGCGAAAATCGATCATGTAAGCACGCTAATTTTCTTTCTCTTCCATTTCTTGTTGGATACATTAAATATATCATTCTTTATAAATCGGTGGGAAAAAATAATAATTAAAATGTTAGAGCGTTGAAAACAGTGGATGGCAGTTCTCCTGTCATTTTTCAGGACGAGACGATTATGCCATTTCTAATATGGCAAGCGAGATTTAACGCTTGAAATTTCCACAGCTTGATAGTGATTAGAACGATTATCCAACGAATTTTAATATGTGAAACAGGCACAGGTCTTAGTAGTATCAAAGAAGTAAACAGTTCATTGTTATCTAAACGTAGGTCATTAAGTGCACTGAGCGGTCTGTCAGTCGGTATCAACAGCAATGTGCTCTTTAATTAATTGGAAACATCTAGCTTCGAATCCCGTCCTTGACTTGGAAAACCTTTATCAGAGCATTTAAACTGAGAGTAAGCTAGGAGGATCGTAGTGTTTTTTCCCTTCTGAAACTTGGATTTTTCATCCCGCATAACAAGATAATCGATTGGTTAAATTACATACGTAGTTAACAGCCATAATACACTGGTCTTACAGCCATAATTGCTTCTGATATCATTCCGATCAGCGCAACTCAGCTCAGTTCTGAGTTTCGCAATTTCACAACGTAGCGTTCCCAGAATATTGCTTCTTTTCGACAACATTCATGGCTCTTGCAAGAGAGTTTTGACTAAATTAAAAGAAATGTTAAATGAGATGGGATGGACAATAGGATGACAGATTTCGAAAACGCAGTCATCAATAGATTCTTGAAGATGTTCTATAATGCCAATTTATGCTGATTTTTTATAGATAAGTGGTGGTGATATGTCTGAAACACAGATACCATCACGATGACGAATTAAGCTGTGATGCCATGGATGGCTGTGAGGAGTCTTTGTTGATAATGATGATGATATTCCACAAGAACAGTTTTCTTATTCTGAAACCTATTATACCGGAGGACAGAGAAGTCGTAGTTAACGGAAAAGAAAAGTTCAACCAACGTTTCTCATTGGTTTTGGAATACAACTTATGAAAATGATATGCCATTACAAGTAATGACATTGTGAGTTTCAAAACTCATTCGGAAGTTCTGTAACAAATGTTCATCCCAACATATGAATGCTCGGAACAGTCGAACACTGTAATTGTAGGAAATTGTTACCAAGCAGAAAAGTATACAAAGACAAGAAAGACAAGGGGCTATATATAGGGGTTTGATATAGGCTTTAAAGTAAGATGGTTTGAAGTGCATTAAACCTCATATCAAAATCAGGTAGAAAACCGTGCTCCTTAATTTACGTAGGTGATGTTTAATTTCAAATGAATCCACAACAGGTCTTCAGAATTAATTATAAAGTCGTTAACTAAACTGAATAACTAATTTAACAAATTCGGCGTGAAATTTAGCAATAAAATTACTAAAACTATGAAAATAAGCAGAAGAATGCAATGTATGAACTTATTCTCAATGGCGAACTTCCAGAGGGGAAAAAGTTATTCATCTTTTACTAAAGATCGTAAAATTATTTATATCGAATAAAATAGAAATTATTCCAAACAGCCAACTTTATAATATATAAAGTTGGGTCGAACGTATAAATCGAACCAAATCGAACGTATAAATCAGCGAGTTGGATTAAGAATAAAATTCTTATTCTAAGAGTGCAGTCACAAATATGAGATTTCTCAGAAAAATTATGGGAGATAACAGATGTCATCATTGGAAAGGTTACTCAGATTTTCATTGGTTACGTAAACAAAATGGGAAAGCAGGACTGAAAGAAAAATGGCAGAATTAAAAACGATCCGGAAGAAAATCGCAATCTGGACGGACTGGTACAATTACCAGTGCCTGCCTTAAAAGACTGAAGTGTTGGAGCTGATCATATGGAGACCTAAAATAACTGAAATTAATAAAACAAAATTACTGAAAATTAGTCATAATGATATTTTAATTGCGTTGGATTAATACGCTAGACCGACGGTTTCGGTCTAGCGTATCCTCTACAATTCCTATGGCAATATGTGAGAATGTAGCCGATAAAACTCCTTCAACTCATTTAGAATGTTGCTTGTTATTTAATTCTGGTTGAACCTCAACCTAATGTGCAAGGTTTTTGCTACACACTGCAATCAATAACTTTTTATATTACAAATGTGTACCTTTTATCACTCTTATGATATAACATTACTTTGGAAGAGCTGCTGAGGAAGAAAGCCTTAATTCATTCTTAAGTCTAAGTTTAGATCTGTATGTCGTTTTATATATATTTCTTAGTTATTTTTTTTTCTTTATTCAAATTTTTATATAGCTTTCATTCTCGTTTTCTTGAATGAAAATTAATACTAATATTATGCCGAAAATTGTGTTGATTCACAAGATGATAATTAATAGATTTGTAATTCTTTAGCTCTTTATTGAAGGGAACTTGTCCTGTTGGAAATAATTAAAGTCTAGTAGAACTTAGTAATGACTTATTTGTGGTATTTCCATAATAAATTTGCTACTTAAATAAAGCATAAAAATCCATATATTTCATGTAATCAAATGAACTAATATTTACGCTAAAAACAGTAATTTATATATTTTATTCTGTATTTTATTCTTTTATTTGTGAATATTGTAAAATAATCCTGAAAAGAACACTAATAAAATACGAGGTATTTGAAATAGTGTGTTGTAGCATATTATCTTGGCAACTGTATGCGAAAAATGACATACATAAGCCATCATATTAATAAGCTATAACTTTTATAAATGTCTGTTTTAATACAGTTGCTGATTTGCTGGTTTGACTGAAAAATATTAATTTATATATTTTTTATAGTTCGTCTGGTATGATCTAATCCGTAAAGAATTAGGCACCGAAGTTATTCGGTGCTTAAGTCTGTCAGATTGTTTTACAATCACATGATCTTCACTTCTACTGATTTCTTGATTATTGCTCGGTGTTTTTGGCTGTATATACCGAATATTTTTCTTCAGTTGATATATTTGTATTGAGTGGCTCAATTCCCTTTACTGAATAGCAATGTTTGATAAGGAACCGAAATTCAGAGGTCATATTGCAAAAAATTAGCAAAATAGCACAGCAGATATGTCCGCATCTGGACTGTTGTGCTCAGGTTTGGTTGTTTCCAGGGTTTCTTGGAAATATGAAGGTTGCCGAGAGGATTCAGAGGCGGGTAACCAAGATGGTTTCGGTCTTCGATCACTATCCCAAAAGATAGCGGAATGTTCCGTGTGAGGAAAGATCGAAGAGTTGTGGGTTACAAAAAGTGGCGAATAGACGGAAGATATGCACAAACTGCTAAAAAGGCATTATAGAATACAGGTAGGAGAAATTTTAAGTTAATGGCAGGTGGGAAAGAACAAGGGGTCTCCATTCATCTCCCGCTCTCCAACCTATTGGTTGGAGAGCGGGAGATGAATTTCATTACCAGGTGTGAGACGACTGTACTACTTATTGGAGACCTGAAGTAGCTTAAAATATTTCAATGTTCCTCTCAACAGCAGGGTTTCTGAACTATGTAAAAATAAATAAAAGTACAAACAAAATATACAAACTGATGAAAAATAGAATAAAAAGCCCTTAGCCCGTTCACGGTATTAATGTGCTACATGCTTGCAACCTTTCGTTAATGGGAATGACAAAAAAATGGAAGTGGAGTAAAGTTGCAGTTAGCACGGAAGCGGGGTTCATATTTATTATTATTATTTATTTACTTATTTACTTTTGCTACGAGGGTGATGAATGAGTAGAACTGGTTGCCTGAGGTGGTTGTCAGTGCTTCGCGGGTGAATCAGTTCTAAGGAAAATTAAAATGTGAATAATGGTTTGTGCCTCATATGGTGAGAATTTGAGCGCATTGTGGAAGGTATGATAGATATAATTGTGAATAATGTTGTGGGAACCTTCCACAATGAGACTTTGATCTTCATGAAGATACCTGTTTAACAACAACAACAATAATAACAACAACAACAAAAAAAAAACATATCACGATGATATTTTACAGTTACACTTAAAATAATACTTAACCTCATACACGTTTGCATTTTTATCTTTTACAAGACGCGATCAAAAAGATTTCCACATCTATATCTCTTTCTCTAAGATATCTACATTTATTTATTATTCCACACTGCCTTTTCCTTTGGGAGTATTATTCATTTATTGATGACTTTCAAAAGTAAATGATTAACATTCGAGTTATTTACAATTATATTTTCCGCTTTAGGGCGTACAAGATGTGCCATGCACCATTTGCATCCTTGAATGCAAAAATAAACTAGTTTCTTAACATTCATTGCCCTCTGTTTAGTGTTCATGACGATGCAGTAGCTTTTCTTTCTTTCTTTTTTTTTTTTTTTAAAGGAGGATTGTGTAAGAGAATAAAGAAACTAACCATTAAATAGTGATCATTCATTTATGGCTTTGCATTTATAAATACAGGAATTGCTTTTGTTTAGGGGCTCACGATAGTAACCCGTGAATATGACATCAGTGATAAGAACAGATATATCTAGAATGCTGTTAACTCACAACGAGGAAGTATTTTCTTAGAAAATTTTACATTTTATACAATAGGAGCACAGCATATTATCATATTTAAAAAAGTCATTAAAATATTAAACTGCTAAATCCATGTATAATGCTTTTCCGCTAACTTTCATAATTATTGTACTTGCTGAATAATTACTTCAGTCATAAATACAAAACAGTCGTGGATTTTAATGGCAAACAAGGTATTTATTTATTTATTTATCTATCTATCTATTTATTTTTATTTGTGATGGGACATAGAGAGCAGTGAAGCTGAATCTTTGTGAGAAAATGTCAGAGAAAGAGATCCAAAACTTCAAAACAAAAAAGTGATATCATTAAGTTGCACCCCCCCCCCCAAGTAATGTGTTCCGAATTGAAACAATTATTTTTGCTAAGGAATCTGGAGTCGGAAAAGAGTCCACACGAAATGAGGAACGTAAATAATGTCATACAATTAGCATAATTCATCGGAAAGTGGCGTTTGTTAGTATAGCAGGAATGAGGTATTACTTCTGAGAGGGAGGGGGAGAAGATATTCAGTAGGATCCATTAAGAAAAGAATCATCCGAGGTATATTTGGCTGAATACTACAACAAAATAGATCAATTTTCATAAACGTAAACTACCCTCATCTCCAGTTATCCCCCATATATTGTGTGCCCGTTAAATAACGAGACAAAATTTGTATAAAAATAAATAGGAACTACAAGAAGATGAACTGAATACTTAAGTGAACCTTTAACTCAATACAGCGTTTACATCATTCATACATATTTTCGAAACACATATCTAAATTTATAGCGTTGAACTCAGCGGTCATACTCTTATGGATGACCTCCACTGAGTCAAACCGACGTCCTTTGAATTTCGTTTTCAACTAACTTCAGAAAAAAATTCACTAGTGCTAAATACGGGCGAATATAGAGAGTTTTCGAGCAGCACCGTGGTGGATCTGGAAGCGAGAAATTGTTTTTCTCTTTACGTACAATGCGCAGGCACATTGTCGTGTGCAACACCAGTTGTCTGTTCTTTACTGTTCTCTTCTCGCTTAATATTTCTGTGTAGTCATTTTCGACTGATTCGACGATCATTATTGGCGAACTCACTTTTACCACATTTTTATTTGTCTTAACTTAGAAACACCTTCCTGGTCGTGGATAATTTTCTGTTGAGTCTATGATATCTTGAAATCATGAAAACCACTCAAAAAGTGTGCACGTGATAGGCACTCATCCCTCTATACTGCTTTCTAAGATCATTAAGTGATTTTGCTCAGGTGAATTTGACTAGAATGAAATTTTATCATCTCTCGTTGTTCCATTTTTTTTCGAATTTTTGACAGGAGGCACTAACATCCCCTGACCCCAACAGCGTCTGCGCGAGAACTAATGAAGCCGTTGCAATGCATGTGTGCTCATTGAAAAGAGCACATTCCAGAAAAATGATATACAGGGTGACCAAAATTAAAGTATCTCTGTTTAAGGCCTTGTGGAGCGCCTCCACAAGGCCTTAAACAGAGATAAGGCTTTGTGGAGCGCCTCCTAGTGATCCAAATGCTGCGAAACTTTGCAGGAATACATTGTACGTCATGCGGAAGCGATATCTGAAGAAACAAAAAATAGTTCCACGATTCACCACCAGGGATCCGCTATATAACGTACCGAATGTCGATGTCTTGTGTCGCTTTATGTAAGGTATAAAGCGACACAAGCATGAATAACACATTTTTACTCACTTCCATTATGCATTCACGGGCTGTACTGTTCAACGTGCTTCCCTAACCGGTATGCCACAAACTGCATCCTTTGCATAGTGTGTTCAACAGCAGAACTCAGCTGGTCGGGACTAATGTTGCGCACATGCTGCATTATGCTGTCTTTCACCGCTGGCAAGTTATCAGGATGATCTCGATAAGCCCTGTCTTTGAGCAATTCCCCAGAGTCAGCCAGAAGTCATAGGGTGTCAGATCAAATGAACCAGGCGGTCTTGCATTAAGAAATGCACGGCTGATCACTCTGACTTCCATTAAATATTCTCGAAGAATCTCCTGTACGGATCAGCCCTGGTACAACAAAATTCTTTATCATATCGCGATACCTCTCTGCAGTAACTAAGCAGGTTACAGGACCCGACTGGCGAATGTCCTCAAAGAAGAATAGCCCAATGATAAAGCTGTAAACTCGTACCAGACAGTAACGTCAGATGAATGCAAAGGAATTTGTTGGATTGCATATGATTTTATTGGCCCATACCCAACAGTTGCGGGTATTCACAACTCCATTAAGTGAAAGTGAGTCTCATCTCTCCACAAAATCACCCACGGCCACGCAGCGTCCAACTCCACTTGAGTACGAAATGTTAAAGCGAATGTCAGTCGACTTTCAAAGTCCTGTAGGCGCAACTCCTGTGTCACGGCTATCTTAAATGGGTAGAAGTGCAGAATCTTCTGTAGAATTTTCCAGACAGTTGTGTTAGACATCCATGTGTCTTGATACAACACGTGCACCAGGAAACAACGCTGTTATTCATTGCCTAATCCACAACAGCAGTAGCAACTTCATTCACATGTTGTGAATTGATTGGTTTTCGACCTCTGCCAGGTCCCAACGATCCCGTTTCTTCAAAACGCACACGGAGATAGTGGACCTCATCGACATTTGTTCGGGAAACGAAATTCGCGGAGTGCGACAACAGCAATGCAATTATTTAGGTAGTGCAACTTCACGAGAAAAGCATGTTGGGGCAAGGTCAGTGCCATCACTGTGGACGGTATTAACAACCATGTTAACCATATTAACTTCCATGCACTTGGTGTTTACAATGCCCTTGGTGGTGACTTCTGGAACGTTTTTTTTCCCCTTTAAACAGGAATAGTTCAATTTTGATCATCCTGTAGTATATCTGTATATATGAATTTTCTCTTTTTTTTCTGTTCTCCTTTTAATTTTTGGTTTTATTGAAAGTAATAGTAGAATGGCGTCTGATTCATCTAGCAAGAAGGAAAGAAAATGGATTCTATTAAACATTCAACAGAAAATCGAAATTATAAAAAAATATCAAAGTAATGTATTAGCTCCAGGAATATGAAATTCTCTGTTTCTAGAACTAAAAATAAAATCTTCATTTCATATTTTGAAACAAAACAAAACAAATTTTGTTTTCTTTATAAATGCTAGGGATGCTATTGAGAGGTGTTTACTGAACTAAGCAGAATTTTTTGTTGTGATTGCAGGATTGGAGATACCTGAGAATTAAAAACTGATTACTTAAGATAATATACAAGAAACTGATGAAATCTGGGGAAGGGGGGGGGTAACTGATGTGTAAGTCGTTCAGGAATTGATTGTAATGTGTTGATTTTTTTATGCAAATAGGCTGATAAGAGTCAAAATGGTTGTATGAGGTATTTGCGGCGTTGGTTACTTGAAAGTTTTGATATTTTCAAGAAATTATACCGTCAGCTTCCTCCCTCAATCTTATGGAAGTTGATCTTCTTTGTGATGACATTCAGTCTGGTGTAGAACCTATTTATTTTTTTAAAATGATTAATAAAAGTTTTTACTGCTCCAATAAAGAGGATATCGTTCGCATACTGTTTCACAGCAGGCGATATTCTCAGGTTGAGGAGGGACTCCTCAAGTGTATGTAGATCGTCTAATTAATTTTGGAATCTAAAAAAAGTAATTATGGAAACATAAATAATTTTATATTTATATAAAATTATTCCACATCCAATATCGTTAATATGAAAAATTTTTCTCTCTTAACACATTAAATGAATCATTGTAAATATATATGGGAAAAAATGTAAATTACATTGTTAGTTATTATTATTTATGTATTTAAATAAGATATTCACTGAACATTATGTACTGAATATTTGTAGTGAACAAAAATGTAATACTAACACTTCTATTGTCCCCTCCATGTGGGGCACCTGTTCGTGGTGGAGGGGACCTCCCAGTGATGGTACTGGCCCTTTTCATTTCTTCCTCTTTTTCTTTGCTTTTCTTAGACCTGCAGCAGTGCCGGTATAGCGTCCAGGGTAGCCCTGGCATTCCACTTCTGAGCGCAGTCTTTGCTTGCCAGGTAGTGGGCGTCCATGTGTGGCTCCGTGGTGGGAGCTCTGGCGCCGAACTAAAAATTCCTTAAATATGAATTCTTCATCCTCAAATGTTTCAGGGACCCTAACAAAATCCCAACCAAGTACTGATAATATGGACACAGCATATGGAAAAAGAAGTAAGAAACAAAAGATATCGAATAAATGTACCAACCTTTTTAATCATTCATGCAACACGTGAAAAACCAATTCGGAAAATGTCACCCTTCTTTATCCAAAAAAGTTTAGAAGGACTGGCAGGACCTCCCAAAACTGTCAAGAAATTGCGTTCTGGTGATATCCTTGTGGAAACAATGTGCAAAAAACATTCCGAGAAACTGCTGAGAGCAATGACAATGGGTGGAATACAAATTGCAGCAAACCTCACAGAACACTCAATTCCAGTAGAGGAGTGATATCAGAATGGGATCTCCTTGATGTTCCTGATGAGGAGATATGTTCAGAGCTTAAATATCAAGGAGTGACTGGTGTGAGGCGCAGCCTGATACGCAGGGATGGTCGCCTGGTCTCAACCAAGAACATCATCCTTACTTTTGATACACCTAGGCCTCCGGCATCTGTAAAAGCAGGGTATCTCAGCTGTCCTGTTAGAATGTACATTCCTAACCCACTGGGATGCTTTAAATGTCAAAGACATGGACATGCCCGAACTGCCTGTCGTGGTTCTACTACCTGTGCCCGATGTGGTAGTAAAGAACATGATAATAAATATTGCTGGGTGAAAAAAGCTAAATGTGTCTACTGTCAGGGAGATCATCCAGCATACTCTCGTGCATGTCAGAAATGGAAAGATGAAAAAGAGATACAAAAAAATTAAAACAGAACAAGACATAACATATCAGGATGCAAAAAGAAAGCTGGCCACCATTACACCTGTTCTACGATCCTCTCATGCTGAAAAAGTAACAACTAAAAAAGTGCCAACAGCAACTCAAACATGTATGTCTGTTCCACCATCTGATAATGTCACCATACCTGAACTTTACGATCACAAGTGCTTCTCTGTTGAGCGCATTAATCACAAGATCTATGGCCTTATCCCAGAGACAACTTCAGAAATGGTCCCATTGGATGAAAACTCACCTGTCAAAAAATTATGGAGACTTCACCCAAAGATAAACCACCAGACACTCGCACAGAAAAAATGGATACCTCGATACCCACTGAAAGAAAACTAAACATACCAACTGACCCTAACACATTTGATATTTTGAGCACTCTACCAGAGGAAGAGATGGACACTGACTGTCCGTACTTCCCTAAAACAGTGGACAAATATAAATCTGACAAAGGTAAGCCCTCACCTCAACATCTCTCGAAAACCAGACAAGTCAATAAAATCGAAACAATAGGAAAATCTTTACAATGGAACTGTCGTGGGATCCACCAGAATATTGACGATATCAAGATGTTGTTGCAGAAACACAAACCTTTCTGTTTCTGTCTACAGGAAACTTACTTAAGACCAAATGAGGACCGTCACTGTTGTACGTAAAGATAGAACTGGTGATGGTCCTGCTCATGTAGCTATCCTAGTGGGCAGTCATATTCCTTTCCATCAGGTTCAAATTAATACTTCTCTGGAAGCAGTAGGGATTCGCTTCTCTGTGGGATTCCTTATTACAGTATGTTCAATTTATTTACCACTAAATGCTGAGTTAAATGAAATTGATCTTGATAACCTTATCTCGCAACTGCCTGAACCCATACTTTTGATGGGTGACTTTAACGGTCACAGTACTTTATGGGGTACACTAATAGATGAGGTCGAATCATTGAAAACATTCTTGATAATAATAACCTTTCCCTTCTAAATAATAAACTCAATACTTTCTTCCATATGCCTACCCGCGCATATTCTGCAATTGATCTTATAATCTGTTACCCTTCCATTCTTCCACTGGTCATGTGGGACGTTGAAGAGAACATATATGGAAGTGATCACTTTCCTGTCCTTTGAACAATGTCTTCACAGAAACCATGTTCACCCACGCGGATACCTATATGGAAAATGGACCAGGCTGACTGGAACACTTTCTCTCATCTTGCAAAATTTAATGCTGATGCATCAGTCAAATACCTATCAATGAAGCTGTAAAATATATAACAGAATGCATTGTCCAGGAAGCAACAACCTCAATCCCAAAAACATCATTTTGATTCCCAGTCTATCCAAAGCGTTGGCGGAACCCAGAATGTCAGGCAGTCAAAAAAAAAGATCAACACAGAGCATGGAGCATATTTCGTAGATACCCCACCACATCAACTTTAATCATTTTCAAGCGTGCTCGAGCCGAAGCACGTTATGTAAGACGTCAGAGTCAAAAACAATCATGGATCCAATTTACTACATCAATTAATCAAATGACCAGTCCAAAAATTGTATGGAATAAAATTCGGAAAATGAAAGGCAGATATAGTACACATTATTTGTCTACCTTAGACTATAATGGAGGTGTTCTTGCTGATCCCAAAGCTATTGCAGATACTTTGGGAGAAATGTTTGCTAAAATCTCAGCAACAGCTTCATATTCTCCGGAATTTTTAATACTGAAAGAGCAGCAAGAGAAACAAAGGCTTGATTTTTCTACCAACATTCTTCAACCATATAGTCAGCCATTTGTCAAGGAGGAACTATAAAGAGCTCTCCTACAATCTCACCCTAGTGCAGTAGGACCTGATGACATCCATTATGAAATGATAAAACATCTACCATCATCTTCTGTGGATCTTCTTCTTTTATTATACAATAGAATACTTGCAGAGGAAGAGTTTCCAAATTCTTGGCATAAGTCAATTGTCATTGCTTTCCCAAAACTAGGAAAAGATCCAACACAAGTAAATAATTATCGACCCCTTGCTCTGACCAGCTGTCTTTGTAAGATACTAGAAAAAATCGTTAATGCCAGACCTCTCTGGTATTTAGAAGGCAACAGTCTTCTCTCCAATACACAATGTGGGTTCCGTAGATATCGATCAACTTTAGACCATTTAGTTCGGTTAGAAACTTATATACGAGATGCATTTCTAAAGTGAGAACATCTTGTCTCAGTTTTGTTTGACATCGAAAAAGCTCATGACATAGCCTGGAGATATGGCATATTAAAAGACTTCTGTAACCTAGGTCTCAAAGAACACCTCCCTATATTTATTAAAAATTTTCTATCCACGCGAACTTTCCATGTCAGAGTGGGAAGTAGGCTATTTCGACCATATCATCCCCAAGGCTCTGTTTCAAGTGTAACCCTTTTTGCTATTAAAATTAACTCAATTATTGAACAGCTTCCTCCCACTGTCGACAATGCTCTATATGTTGATGATTTTACAATTTACTGTCACTCGCGTAACATGAGGGTAATTGAAAGGCAACTTCAGCAAGCAATTGATCATGTCTCTCTCTGTGGGCTCTTAATAATGGATTTAGGTTTTCAACAGAAAAAAGTGTCTGTGTACACTTCTGTCGAAACTGCACTCATCACTCAGATCTTGAACTAAGAATGGGACATACTGTTATTCCAGTAGCTACAGAAACCAAGTTCTTGGGACTCATCTTTGACAGAAAACTACATTTCTAGCACACATTCGTCAACTAAGAGAAAAGTGCAAAAGAACTTTGAACCTCCTTCGCACTTTATCCTCTACTGAGTGGGGTGCTGATCGAGCTTCATTGCTCCATCTTTATCGTGCACTTATACGTTCAAAGCTGGATTATGGTTCCCAAGTCTATGATTCCTATGATTTGGTAAGACAGGGTAACCTACAATGGTTGGATTCCATCCAATATCAGGGTATACGGATAGCTACTCGTGCCTTTCGGACTTTACCCACTCAAAGTCTCTATGTTGAAGCAAATGAACCGGATCTATCACTTCGATGGAAACAGTTGTCTCTTAATTATGCCCTAAAAATAAAATCTCTACCAGATCACCCTACATGGAATAGTATCTTCTCTCTGCATTGGGAAGCTCAATATCACACACATCAAACTGCTATACATCCTTTTGGTATGCGTATTAAACGTATTAAAGAAACTGTGCAAGGTGTTAGTATAAATGTTGACAACATTAGCTACACTAAACATTACAGCATTGGCAGGTTTGCACACCATCCTGCAACCTCTTACTTTGTCAGCTACAGAAATCTTATACCCCCATCATCCATTTACCTGCAATTGTTTAATGCACAGAGAGCAGCACACGATGATTTCTTACCCATCTATACTGAGTTCAAGAACAAACACCTCCGTTGTCTGTGCTGCTGTGTTTCCTAACATTATTATCTCAAATAATTATACAGCAGAGTTACAGGCCATTCAGCTTGCTTGTGCATATAAAAGAAAACTGTTACCAAAAGTGTATCATTTATACAGACTCATTGAGCTCTTTACAGGCCATCTCCTCTCCTATGTGTAATCCACATCCAGTACTTTAGGAAGTGCTACACCTGCTTCACAAAATGAAAATCCTTAATTTCGAAGTTCAGTTCTGCTGGATTCCCAGCCACATCGGATTCAAAGGAAATGAGGCTGCAGCTGCAGCTGCTAAATCAGCTCATACCTTCTCCACATATTGTTTGACAGATCCATATACAGACTACATACAACTTATAAGATCAAAGCTAATTGCTCAGTGGGAGTTAACATGGCAAGAAGCATCTACAAACAAATTATATAACATCAAACCTGAAATTAAACACTGGCATTCTAGTCAACGTACAAGGAGAAAGGAGGAGGTTGTCCTTGCTAGGCTCCGCATAGATCACAGTCACCTTACGCATTCTCATTTACTGAGAGCTGATGACCCTCCCATATGTAAAAAATGCAACACACATCTCACTATTCATCATATTCTGGTAGATTGTCAAAAATTTACACGAGAGAGGAATGAAATTTTCACCTATCTAACCAAGCCATATACACTCAGGGAAATGCTTGCAGACTCAGGCAAATTGCATGATGTTTTTAATTTTTTAGAAATTAAATTGAAAGAATTAATTTGTACAAACATATTTGACCATAAATTTTTTTTAAAAAAAATCAGCTAACGCCTTTTTATTCCCGTATACGGGGAGTAGGCGAGGCCATTTATCCCTATCTAACTTTTGGAGACTGAGTGGGCAGTTCAACCTCCACTGGTACCAATCAGAGATAGATGGCCCAAGACTATCACTAATTAAGCGGTACCCAGTGAAGAGAGACGGCTCAAATGTGCCGCCATCTCGTGGTCCCTAACGCTAACACAATATATTTAGTGTCTGAAATAATGTGGGTTCTACGGTCGATTTTCTTGAGTTTACGGGACGAAAAACCCGCTTGCCCGTGCCAGAAATTTGTTTATGGTAAATACTTTTTTGCTTAACTTAACTTTTATACATATATATTATTCATTGGGTTAAATCTGACCAATTATGTATTTCCATAGGCCTTGATCTTATATAATATCTATCACCCTGCTGTAATTTTGTTAATATGTAAATACCATAATGCTAAACTGAAATTTTATGCATCAATGCTGTATAATAATTCCTTTCTGACTCTTAAAGTATTAGTATAATAATGTTTGTTGTAATCTTACTAGATGTAGACACTGCTTTCCTTGACTTGTTTTGTATATACATATGTTAACCTATAGTTATCTATTATCTATTTATGTATTGCTGAAATCTCTGCAGTAGTTTTGTTTATATGTAGATACTGCATCACTTAACATACATTTTGTGTATGCATCTTATTTACTACTTTATTTTTCGAATAATCATGTAGTGCTGTAGGACATCTTACCTACTTGTGTACTTTCTAGTAATTCTGTTTATATGTATTGCTAAATTCTGTTTATACTGCATTGCTAAATTTAATTTTCATCCATGCATATTGTATAATAATCCCTTTTTGCCTATTTTTGTACTGCTATAAAGGCATCTGTTATAATTTTACATATATGTAGATACTGCATTCCCTGGCTTAGTTGTTACTGCATTCCCTATGTTTCATATATTATGTATTAACTTATATTGTTAACTATTTTTGCACTACTGTAATAACCTCTGACCTTGTGTGTTGCTATGCCCTCTGCAGCAGTTCTGTTTACCTAGATATGCTGCTTTGTGAAACTAGATTCTTGTAGAGACATATTGTTTACAATTTTCTGTAAATGTTGTAACCTTTAGTACGGCAGTTGACCTTTGTAGTTTTTGTGCCAAATACACTATAAACAAAACCAAACCAAACCAAACCAAACCAAACCAAACCAAACTTCAATTGTACATTTGTAAATAATCTGTATATGTGAAGATGATAATAAACTTTGTCAAAAAATTATTATTATTATTATTATTATCATCATAAAAGCTAACCCAAGCTTCGAAGTAGGTGGGATTAATCCGCCTCATTCAACTACACGTAATCCTCATAATCAAAATACGTAAAACAGCCAGTACGGTGAATAATAATAATGAAGATACTGATATATATTAAAAAAAAGTATATGTAAATAGGCTGTATAATAATAAGCTATGATATTGATATTGAAAAAAAATCATGTACATTTACATTTAAAAAAAAAAATCAGTGTACTCTACATTGTGTACTAAACAGAAAATGTAATAGTATGGGCATCACGCGCACTCATAAAACAGGCCATACATTACAGATTCAGAAAGAAAAATCAAGCTTATTGATACATCCACAATACAAAACGTAGATTACAAACCTTAATAACCCCAAAAGAATGGGCAGTTTTCTCTGAAAGTACCCAAACATACATCAACGACTACGCGCTGTTAATTGAAGCTCAACACGCAAAAAAATGGTATGCCTTAACAGGCACCCAATACATAATACATACTGTTCCCAATCCTTCAGACACCACCGCCTCACGACCCACACATGACAACTCCATCAAAAATCTGTCACACCACATTCTCACACACAACGAAATCACCATCCTAAACAAAGGACTTAACTTCGCTATATCCCCTAAATATGTACCGAACGCTCTCCCCCTGCCCCCAGTTTCCCCATAAGTAAACATTTCCCCCTCTCCCCCCCCCAAAAAAAAAGAGCGCCCTTAAACACAATAACATATATATATATATTTATATATATATATTATTAATAAAAAACCCGGGTTTCCAAATTTATTTTCCCGCGTCAAAACACCCCCCACGCTCCTCTCCTAGTTATAAACAACCTTCAGCAGGATCATGAAATTGGAAGACATCCTAGTATCAAAACAAGGTATGTACAAAATTTTTCCACCTCTTTTATTCTGCTATAATTGCCTTCTATACTCACCCTAAAATATATATACCCCTTTTTTGAGTAACAATAGCCAATGTATTTAAAATAAGGAACACTCCTAAACAAAAACAGGCTATAATAGCCGTAATTATAATAATAGTGTTTAAGAGGAGTAGCATGAGAATTTTCCCAGAAACTATATATATATATATATATATATATATATATATATATATATATATATATATATATATATATATATATATATATATATATATATATATATATATATATATACTTTATTGTGTGTGTGTGTATATATATATATATATATATACTCTGTATGATAATAAATGAAATGTTATTACAGTTTAAAAAAATAAATAAAATAAAAATTATTATTGTTGTTATTATTATATTTCTCCTACAGTCAAAGACTCATCAAGAATGAGTGTTTTTTTTTTTTTTTTAACCGCAAAACTCTCTTTCTCTAAATTACAAACGACACTCCAATTTATTTATGTCAATGGTTTAAAAGTTTTTAGCCATTTATGGAACTTTTTTTTTTGTTATTGTTAATGTTATTCATGTCGTTAAAGTGAAGTATTTAATTTTATTTATTTAGTTACTTTTGTCTTATTTATATGCGCGTGGCAATCAAGGTTATGTTTTGAACGAGCAAATTGATTCTAATTCAATGAACGTCGACAAAATGGAGGGGGGGGGGGATCTGCACGTTTAGTCTCTGGCAAAATGCCAATCCGTAATATCTCTAGAGTAACAGTAAATCATGAATGGTTGTGTACAAAGTAAACAATGCGACCTTCGTTATAAATGACATGAGCTGACCCTAGGTGATTTTTTTTCTGTTTTTGTTTTTAATTTTATTTATTTATTTATTTTTATCGACCTTCTTCTCTTTCATAGAAAACTCGCCCCTTTCCATATATGGTCCGTAAATGCTATATTAATTCAACCTGTTGCTGCTCTACAGTTAGGAAATGCATTATAAACAAGTAGCTTCAGCTTGATAAAACATCAGAGCGTCAATAAAATTATCATTTCCAGAATGAAAAGTAATTGAAAAGTCGCCAACACAAAGCGCCTAAAGCTCTAAGTGAAGCAGCTCTTCTTTTAGTTTACTCACTGAACGAGAAAAAAAAATTCTTTAGACAAGAAATAGTGAAGATTTATTAAATTTTAAAGAAACTGTCAATTTAATATGAATTCTGTAACATCAATGGAATTTTGCACTGCGATTTTTTTAACAATAACTGCTAAACAAATGCTCGGTGATATTCATAAATTAAAAGAAGATACATTTCGTGATGGCTTTCTTATACATGACATCATTCATTATCACAAATGGAATTTGAAGCAGTTTTTGTTTACATAATGTATATATATATATATATATATATATATATATATATATCGTAACTCACCAATGAAGTAACACCTGAGAAATTTCAGTAGAAATTCTAAATTGCAACTGATTAATTTCTTTGAACACCAGAGCAAAAGTATTAATATATTTTGAATCATTATACCTAATTTTGATATTAAAATAGTCTGATTTGATTGTAATTTAAGACTGAACTAACTAAACATATTTTTGTGTATATTCTAAATATCAAATTACTTTAAATTAAATACTATCCAGTTAGCACTAAGTTATTGCATTACGTAAGTTAGAGATATTTCCCCCAAATATTGATCTCCAAATGGTCGGATTTAAAACAAAAACCAAGATAGCTTAGCAAATTTTTGTAAAGATTTCAAATACCGAATTTTAATATAGTTGTCCATCTAGAGCGGATAAAAATAAGGACGAAAATAAAATGAATCTAATAGGCGATTACGAATTTCGTGAAGCACACCTGAAAACTAAACATCAATTTAAATTACTTTCGCTATCTCTGTAGTAATATAGTAATTAAGAAGAAGTAATAGCACATATGACCATTAATTAGGCCTAAAGAAAAAAGTTTGATGACCCCTCCACCCCCCCACCAAGAGTTTTATCATACACCAAGTTAATATGACTTCATCATTAGGCACGACCACAGGCACGTCGTATTTTAATATTTATTCATAATTTAACTCATCTTAATTTGTCGAAGATTTACAAGGACAAGATCAAGAGAATGTCCTGAACTTCCTTTTCTTTTATCTGCAAACGCCAGAAATGCTTGCAAAATATCAACAAATCAACAGCAAGTTTCGTAAAGTTTCTAAGTGAAACTCTTATCTCAGGTCAATATGGCTGTTCTGCTTTATTGATAGTTCGTTAAATTTATTTTTTACAATTTCTAATAACCTCCTCTACCAGGCCCTCCCTTCTGCAAGCATGGAATTTTGCGACATCACGTTTAGCAGATCTAGCATTATATTTTCCCTAAAACTCTGGCATCACTGATCAGGGAAAATCTCCTTCTCCTTCTCCTCCCGTCTATTGTGGCATATACTTCGCATCTGATTCCTCTGATACTCTTTTAAGCGAGAAATCAGGAAAATATTAAGCAATATGAATGCAAAAAGCCCTTTTATATCGATAATATACATTCAACATCTGTTGAAACCAATGCTTCAAGCTCCATTACAACTTGGAAATTGGTCCCTATTTGTATCCGCCTGTCCCATAAGCTGGGTAAAAATTAATTATATCATGATTACGTTTACATTTATCCTTTCTAAATAACTTAAAAATATATCAAGCAGTCAACTTTTCACTAAGAGAAGTCTATGTCCCTATTTGCTGAATGCTATTCGGTATAAGCTTATATCATAGCAGTTCCGCAGGAAATCATCTTGCTTGTATCATTGCTATGCACAAATGCTATTAAGTTTGGAGAAACTCAAACATTTGCGTTAGACATCTCCAAAGCATGCCATTATGTCAACATCAGACATGATTCAATTCCCATATGAAACCAAGTTTATAAAATTGTTTGGTATTTTTAACGTATAGTATAGTATAGTTACTCAAGGTATATATATATATATATATATGACACAGCTGTGCAGTATTTCGCTAAATTTCTTCTATGTTCAGGAAACAACCTCATGCGTAAATACCAAAATATCAAATATACGGAAGAAAATCGATTACAAAGACCGAATCTTAGAAAAGGCGGTCTTTGCACCTAATGTAGTTGTAGAATTTGTGATAGGATGTCATTCTCTCAAGGATAGTTTTCAATGCACTTTATCATTATCAGTATTACTATATGTTGAAAATAGCTTTATCACACTGTTTTATAATGCGTTCGACTAATTCTGTTTATTTTCTCTGTGAGTATACTTTTGGGGGTTACTTTAAAGTTAGCAAAGGATTTTTGAGATTTTTAATGGAAACAAATAATCTCGCAACTGAATTAGTTCATTAAATAAATCAGTTGCGAGGTATTTCGCTAAGCGCGTACAAATTTACGTATTCTGTTGCATTTAGTCAGCGAAACAATTGTGTTCAAACAGATAATTCATCAGTGTACCATCAAACAGATAATTCATCAGTGTACCATCAAACAGATAATTCATCAGTGTACCATCAAACAGATAATTCATCAGTGTACCATCAAACAGATAATTCATCAAAGGTACCTTCTTAAATATCAATGAGGTTACATAATTACCAATGTATGTAGTAGTGAACTAATTGAAAGAAAATTAATAAACCAGTGCGAAAAATTTTTCTACTACTACTCTACTATTGTATAGGAAATCTGCAAGTTTAAGCTCAACACAGCTTACATGTTAAGTTTACATTAGTTCGTATAAGTTTAACTGGCAGTTTTGAATTGCCGAATAGATAGCATCTCAGGAGTATGACCATACCTCTGTGGTGCTAGGCACCATTAGGTGAGTAGATGAATTTCATTACAAAATATAATATCACTACTTTCCTTATTGGAATCTTGAAGTAACCAAAAATCACATTTGAATTCAGAGGGAAACATCCAGTTTACTTTCTCCTCATTTCTTCGAGCAATCATTATGAGTATTTTTAAAATTACGTAGCACATCATGGAGAGACCCAACATTTATTATCATCGAGAGTACAACTTCAAAATGATTATTCTGCATACGATTAAAAAGGTTGTAATCCCACCATATCACCATTCCACGAGGTGTGTCTCGCTCCAGATATACCTAGCCGATAGATTGTATACTATACCGAATGTAATGGTAATGCTAGAGGAGGGTTCGAGGTCAGCTTGTACATATTTTTGCTGCCAGTATTCTTCCAACTATGCCTGGAATAAGTCCAAATAGTAGTCAGGGAGGACTATGAAGTGCATGCTTTATAGAGGGGTTAGATGAAATTTTCCATGGGTATGGCTTAATAAAGAATCCAGTCCGGAATGTATTCATGTTTCTCCCGAATCTACTCTATTTAAATAACAACCATAAAAAGTCAAGCAAGGAGAATTCGATTACTTGTGATAATTGCAAACCTCCTAAAGCTTCAGATTCACTTCACAGTAATACATGTTCTCAGCTCCATTCCCCATGATGTTCATCCAACTCTATGCTGCAAGAAACACAGTTATTTTTACCGATAGAAACTGAAATGTGATCTTTTTGCAGAGCCTCGTATTTGAAATTTCCGTATATTCATGCTCTTCGACTCATTTATCTGAAAAGTAGCATTTTTTCATATGTTTGCTCTGTTCCCAACTTAGATCTCCTCCTTTGATCTTTGTTGGCTAAAAATCTCTGTCCTATTGTGTCAAAGTCTAACTGTTGTTATAGTTCCCTTAATACCACCAAACATTCTTACTTTTTAATTTCCTATCTATAAACGTTGCTTTTTTTGCAGTCCAACTTTTCTAATAGTGAAGTCGTCTTCCGCTATCATTTCACTGTGGACAACGCAACTTGATCTGAATTTCCTGCGCCAGTCTCACAGAAAAGCGAGAAAGGATGCTGAGACATTTGTTACTAGTAATGATCATATACAAACTGGTCACATATACTTATTACGAGAACACCAGTCAACCCTTACCACTCTTCTCTCTTCTCGTCTTTCTCCCGAGTTACACCTCTAACTACACGATGGATGTTGTTTGTCTTCTAGTCCAGTGTTTCCCAAAGTGTGGTATGTATACCCCCCAGGGATACGCTAAAAGTCTTTAGGAGGTACGTAGGGGATCTCGTATTTTCTCATATAAGTGTATTTTATAATTAATTTTTCAATAACTAATAAAAAATGTAAAGGAAGTTTTAAATAAAATGTATATCTTGCCATGTATCGACGGACTTCCTTTGGGACAGCGCCTGGTAGACGGTACTATTGCTTTCCAACGGATGGTTCAAATTGCTTGCATTAAAAGTTTAAGTTTAAATGGTTCGAATCACGCAGTGAACTCTCGGCTAAATTTTGGAATCATTCGTATCTCAAATTATAAGATCCTCAGCGAGTGTTTCACTACCTACACGCGCATCAATAAGTATTTAATGATGTTTGTATTTATTATAATGTATTTAATAATTAACAAATATTTCGTTTATTTGTAGTTTTATAATGTAGTCCTCTCAGAGTAGCCTGTAAACCCCTTGAGGGGTGCATATTGGGAAAGTGATGATGGTGACGACGATGTTTGTAATTTATCAAAACACAAATGTTAACATAATAAATACCGTTTAATTATTTGTGTTTGAATGAGATTCATTTATAGCATTTCTCAAATTGCCTTTTTCTTGAGGGGGGGGGATATACCGATGTTACTAAAACGTCAAAACGAGTACGTGGATACTGAAAGGTTGGGCAACACCGCTTTAGGCAATTCAGACCTCAATGTACTGTTTAATTCTTCTTCCATTAAGCAACACTCACAGTCACTTTCATCCACATGCTATTTGACATAAGAATAATAAGTAGGATGATCAACTTCGTGACTTCTATGCTTCATTTTATTGGTTGGATTACTGTTTTTGCTTTCTGGTTCAAAGTTTCACTGAGCGAATCACTGAACAATTCTTATTGGTACTTTGCAATATAAACATATTGCAAAGAACTTCTCCTCAGTATCCAATACTTTTTTATTCAGGTTAAAGCGTTACTTTACTTCTAAAGAGCAATTAATTCTGTATAAATCACAAATTCATCCAGCTATAATACTGTACTCACATTTGGGGTGGTGTCTTTAAGAGGTCCCTAAAAATACTTGAGTGGGTAGAGAAAATAGAAAAAAATAGAGAAAATTAAATAGAAAATAGAGAAAATTAAATTAATTAATCATCTAGCCTCTACCAATTCGTTTTACTCTTACATATAGATATTTAGGTTCTGCTGCTATATTTTGTAAATATTTCTATGATCACTGTTCATTACGATTGGCATCAATAATTTTCGTACTTTCTTCTAAATCTCTCAAAACTCGTGCAGCAGCTAATAATCAACACTATTTCACATTTCAGCTGTAACAGAGTAAACTGTTCTTCCAGTTATCGTTAATTCCTTATACTGCTGTCATTTGTAGCGTCTTTCCCCCATGTATTTCTTTAAAAATGCAGTCTACAAACCTTAAAATTCCATGGTAACAATTTTCTTCATTTTCCTCAATTGAGAAGAACATTAAAGATCTTATGCAATTGAAAGCATCTTAAAGAAGAAGACAATCATTAAGACTATAAAAGATGGATTGACTTCAGAAAGCAATACTTGTACAGACAACCAGATTTTTTTTTCGGCCCATACACGCTATTTTTCAGTGTGCCCTTTTCCCATTTATGAATAAAAATTATGCATAATTTTTATTTAAATTCATTTAATAATGAAGTTATATACACTAAACTTCATTATTTAAAATAGTCTAAATTTATTATAAATTTTGAGCCATCTAAACTTATATTAAATTAAAAATATTCTATCAAACATTCCATGTTATGTACTGTTTATAGGAAACAGAGATCTGCTATTACAGAGCTGTCTATGCGTAAATACGAAACCGCGTTTAAGTTTTCATCAGGAGAGAGAGAGAGAGAGAGAGAGAGAGAGAGAGAGAGGGGTAAATAGTTCATCACAACCAACACTTTCGAA
>NC_143550.1:92405000-92430000 GCF_054136105.1 Typopeltis vanoorti
CTACCCTTCTACTATGCATGACTGTTTACTCATATTTATGAATATGTGAATATATAAGATATATGTTCAAACACTGTTTGAATATTTAAACATGACGAAATATTCTTTTATGTATTTTAAGGTAAAACGTATGACGGAAAACTGCTTTCGACAGTATTTTCCAGGAGTTCCAACCGATGATCTTGAACTGGTTCTAAAAACTCTTTGTGATTATAAAGAGGACAAGAGGATGCCGAAGGTAAATTTCTTGTGTTATTCTTAATTTAATCTCATTTCTGAACAGATTATTCAGATAACAACCTACGAAACTGGACAACTATGAAAATACTTCAGTGGTGTTCTCATAATCTCTCTCTCTATATGAAATTGTTTGTACATCATGAAATAAAAACTTTTCCTACAAATTTACCAGTCGTTGTTATTTTAATATAATCACAATTGCAAAGTTACGATAGTAAAGAATTTATATATATATATATATATATATTATTATTATTATTATTATTATTATTATCTCTATATTGATGGAATGTCACCACCGTTGTAAATGTGTCACTTCGTGTAGACGCTTTGCTAACGTCTAAAGCGATCCTTATGACAAATATTCATATGATTCTGACATGTGAGTCTGTTTCTTTGTTTAAGTCCTTTTCTCATAGTTGCCAAAGCTTTTTATGCATTTGCATCCAGCCTGGAACAACGATGCTCTTTGTTAGAAAGACTTAGGTCGATTCCCGTATACGACGAGCTCATTTATATGATATTTAAAACGAAGATATTCTCTTGTCTCATACGGAGGTGGTAGGGTGTTTCTTCCTTCCAGTACAAATCACTCTTGACTCGAAAACAAGGATTTGTCTTTGCAGGAATAAAAACTCTGTTACGCCAAATGGCCCGAAGAACACACACACACACACACACACACACACACACACACACACACACACACACACACACACACACACACACACACACACACACACACACACACACACACACACACACACACACACACACACACACACACACACACACACACACACACACACACACACACACACACACACACACACAGACCGAGCAACTTTTTTGAAGGTATAACTGTAGATATAAACTAAATAATAATAATACTGTATTCAAATAAGAGAATGCCTGATTAATATCAATGCTGGATACCTTCCAAGAGTGTACATTAACGAAACTGAATTACATAATATTAAAAAGGTTTAAATCAGTGGTTCCGAAACTGTGCGTCAAGCAACTAACTCAGTTTAAGTGTATTATTTTTTTGAAACAGTTCATAAATTTTTAAGTCGTTTTGGACTACTTAAAAATGAAACTGTTAGGCATTTGTTTTGATTGGAGACGCTATGAAAAAATTTCTGGGACACACTAAGGGCGCCTTGAAGAGAATCTCTGATTTAGATAAACAAAAATGCTCCTCCCGATTTCTGACAATTTATTTACATTTATCCATATTATTTAGCTGTATCCATATACAGCAAAACAACATTGCTCACCTAGATTATAATATATTCATATTTTGTATCTTCAGATAATATTTTGCTTTCATTTCTAATTTCAGGCTATTGACTGCGTAATGAAAAACGGTAATAAGTTATTCGTAAGTTTAAATCCTTTGTATTATTTCATTAATTAAATATAGAAGTTCAACTTTTAATTAATTAAAAGTAGCTGACAGGAGAATGCAAAAATGTTTGCAGACACACATGCATGCATAGATCAGAACAGCAATAAGATCATACGTCCCATGCATTCTGTTGCGTTTCAAAAATCGAGTGGAATGCAGTTTCCATATTATAAAGAAATAGCTATTCACATAATGTAAGAGAAATCAGTTCCCGAAAACGAATGAGTTTGTGGGGGGAGGGGGGGGGAAGGCACTCAGTGAATACCAGCAAGAACGTACAATTCCTTCTATAATTCCTTCTGTATCACTGGTTGATAAAAGTGGTGATATCAGAAATGATAATTTTTAAAATGAGCAACTTGAACGTTCAACGCAAACACTAGTAACATGCATTGTAATTATTTCCAAGTATGTAAAAATTAAATAAATAAAGATAAAAATTAATAAAATAATGATAATAATAATACCCTAATATCTTCATTAATCCGCAGTAGCTCAGTCGGTTTCAACGAAACTCATTAGAAATATATGGGTTCGAATCCAATCTATGACAAGAGGAACCTTTTATCAGGGCTTTTTAATTAAAGGAGAGTCAACCGGACTTTTACTGGGATGGAGGGATTTTTTCCTCCAGAAACTCAGGTTTTTCATCCCTCAAAACAAGAAAGCCAGGCCAGCTTCGTGAACAGAACACGCATATCTGCAGACGTAAAATGTTTAACTTTAGCAGATCATCACAAGGAATAGCAAGCCGACTGCATTAAATTGCGTAATTAGAGGACTCAACCCGTCGAGAATTGGATTAGAATGCCTTCTTTCTTTTAAAAAAAATGTCTTCTATATATATATACTGTATACCGTAGACGAGATTTTTTTTATTGTCTTATACGACAAAATAAACGTTTTACTTACCTAAGACTACTGCATCATTTGCAAGTCAGTCAAGCTGTGTTAATATGTTAATATGTTAAATGTGCTATCTTGACAAGAAATCCTTTGCAGTTATTAATGCATTATCAGTAATTAAGAAATTATTAATCAATTATTAATAAACTATTATTAATAAACCATTTACTCTATTTGTTGTTTTATATAGGAGGTTTCTACAGAATCTTCATCAACATTAAAGATAAATTAATATGGAGGTTCATCAATTAGGCCACGGACATTATCCTCAAGAAATTAGTTGTAAACCTTTCTATTGAATCCATCGTATGATCTTTCCTCTTGCCGAAGCCAGAGGAAAGATCATACGATAGAAACTTTCTTAATAGACTTTTCTACTAAACACGATCATATGCTTCACATTATCAAATATTATCCCCAATGCCTTCTGAGAAATTTGTCTGAAGGCGGGTGGCATAATCAAGATCTTCTATTGATTCATAATGTCAGAATCCATGTTTGCCATCTTTTATCAGTTTTCAGATGTTTCCAGGTGTACAGTGTAGACGTCAAGTGTCGAGTTTCGCTACTACTTTAGAAAGGATTACAATGAAAGAAAAATGGACTGAAATTTAATAGTAAAGATTTGTCACTCTTCTTAAAAATGGGTTATGTTCAACCCATCGGAATAGGAAAGAATAAAAGGCGATATAAAACAAAAAAATTGGTATACAAATCTTTAGGGCAATCAGAGAAATGCTGTTCGTGAATATTGGTGACGAGTTAAATGATGGAAGTAATTTTAGCTTTACAATTAGAGTGCTATTTCAATCAGGATGACATTGCTTTATTAAAGCTCTGAGGCTCATGTTCATTATAACAGTGCTCAGTGTTCCTGGCGAAGACTAAATAACTTTATTGCTTTGCATTTTATTTAAAAATTACTTAAAAGTAAAATACTATTGGTTAATAGTTTAAACCACAGATTTTTTTCTGCGTGTGACATAGAAATGATGGAAAAGAAAAAAACATGTGCTCGAATAATTAATACGGGTAAGATACAGTCAATACAGTTAGTTTAGCTGTATTTCACTGAATCATATCTGTACATGATACATTCATTATATTGACTTGGCTATCTAGGAATCAATTATAACAAGCAAGAACTCTCATGAACACAACATATTGTTATACAAGGAGCCTTTTTGTCCTGAGAACATTTCCAAGTTGAACATCCTTGGGATCTTCCAGTATTAGAGATACATTAAAGGTCTACCATACTTTTAAATTTGTATGTAAATGTATGTAAATACTTTAAATTTATACTGTAGATTTGTATATTGCAATCAATGAGATTCAGAATTAGAATTGAAATGATATATCCGTGCACTGTATGTCTTCCTTTCTTCTAACTTTCCTGTTTCTATGTAGCCATAACATAAAACAAAATGTCCATAATTTTCTTTTTTAGACCTTTTGAAATCGTAACACTCAATAAAATTTTAATAATATTCTTATCTTATAAGGATGGTGAAGAATATGTATACTAGATACTACAAAATATTATAACAGCTACAGAAATTTGTGCACAATAAATGCTTCAGACTTTAATTTATAAAACAAAGTATACTTTCGGGCGAAAATTTTTAAATTATAACTTTAGACGTAATTCTTAAATATAACTTAAATAATTCTAGTGATGTGTCATTTTGGGTTTGTGTTCTGTGCTTAGCTAATATTCAGTATTATGTTCCAGTTGAAGTTAACCATGACAGAAATGATGGCTGTTGGCAACGCAAGGGTAAGTCTGATTGACATGTTTAATAACAGATTGTTTTAAAAATAACCATCTTAATAAATATTAAGATGCATTTCAACATTTCTTCCCGATCTAAGAGATAAAATGATTATAATTTAATATTGCAGATAATCTCCAAAGATGCATTAAAGGTCTGTCATATTTGCCATACGTTTACAATTCTTGTAAACCTATGGTAATTTTTTTTTTAAAAAAAGAGCTTAGGTCAGATAAAATATTAAAATAAGTATTAAGCTGATGAAAGTTTATAGAAATAATGCTGTTTTTTGAAGTATCACCAAATCAAGACAGCCGCAAATTAACCTCCTGTTAATTTCCGGCTGTCTTTCAATAACTGCAACGAATTGATGTTCCAGAGTGGAGAACATCAATTCGTGTTTCTAACAATTGAATTATAACTCTTAAGAGCATGAATTCTATTCAGAAATTATGAATTCTGTTATGTATTATTTTTACCCCTTCTTTATCTTTGATTTCTCTCTCTCGAGAAGATTTTCTTTTTAATGTTAGTACAAGTTGACATTATTCAGTTTATATATATGGGTGTTTGTGATTGTGCACTCTCCCACTATGGACTGGGTCACCATAGGAGTAATAGATCTGAAAACCTCCCGCAAATGGGAGAGGCCCCCTGCAGTGGATAGAAATATAGGCTGTTCAATTTTTTTTTCATATATATATATATATATATATATATATATATATATATATTACTTTGCCGAAGTACTCATACTCTTATGAAATTCCAAAAAGATTAAGAAAGATTTCAATTTTTCTCCATGTGTACAATCTTTGGACTATATGTCTTCTTATATTCATGTGACACCTATCCACATGCTCTGAAAAAAAAAAAATTAAAGGAAATTATTTTTCATTCTCTAAGCTAATTCGTGTTTTTCTCTATGATGTTATCGTCCAGGAATGATTCTCATGTGTCATTCTTCCAGAGATGTTGCTGTGTAAAGAGAGATAGAGAGAGATGTTGCTGAAGCATGTATATCTCTTTCCCGTAGAATTCCATAAGCATACGAAGCTAATTTTTATCCAAAACGTGCAAGTACACTTCGCTGACCGTACTAGAAAAACACTCCGACAGTATAGCACTAATCATCATACGTATTTGGCTGTTAGAAAAATGCAGTCCGGTTCATAAAGTAGCTTCCTGTTCCCTGATGCCCAAGATCAAGGCTTTTCCCATCTAATGAAAACATATTGTCCAGTTATTCATATATGATTTCGAAAGGGATATTCCAAGGTATTCAAAATATCCTCATGTTCAATTACTGTGTATTTTCCTGTTTAGAGTAGACTGCGTTATGCACTCTGCATTGGCTAGAGATTTTGACTGGTGCTTGCCGTACTGAATTCAATTATAGTTTTAAACAGGTAAACAAACTGACGATCTAAACGTTTTTTTTTTTCATCTTCCCTTATGCATTCTGTCTCAGTTTGTTAGAACATCCTTCCCTCTTCAGTATTTTTCCAAAATTACAACTGTAATTTTATCCAAGTTTATTAAATCCCGGTTATTAAAAGGCTTGAAATCCTATAACCCGTTTCGAAAGAAAATGGCATCATTTTCTTTCGAAATTGCATTTTGATTGCATTTCTGTATATTAGTTTATAATGTAATATTTTCCTTATTTACTTCGAGATTTCTGTTAAGTGCATGATATATATTCAATTCGATTAAGATCAGCATTGTTGCATTAATAAAGAAGGTGTATATTTGTACCTAAGTTAATTCTGTGAAGTTGAATCATTTTAATATTTTACTTGATACTCGTTCCTATCATATTTTTAAACTAGAAATGTTTTATACTTACCTAGAATTTATATAATTTTTTGTGTCATTGTCTCTATTCATATCGGTGCATGTATAACTTAATTAGTTAATATTTCTTTCTTGTAAAAGCAGAATAAATGTGTTATTATTATTATTATTATTATTATTATTATTATTATTATTATTATTATTATTATTATAGAATGATCTCCAGCCCATGCTGATGAAATGTATGGAAGAATAATAATTCCTGTAGCCATCAACAAACATGGATAATATATGTTTGCGAAGAATTGTAAAATTTTCTCTTTTTAGTTATTAATAAATCTTTCATCGCATCACTTTTGTTCTTTTTCACTTCTTATAATTAAGACACAAACATACATAGTCTGTTTTAAAAATATGAAGTTTATATTCTTGATATATTCTATACGTTTGCATTTGAGTGGTTAATGTTTTTGTGATGGATCGTCATAAAAGTTGTTGCACAGTCATCATCGTCATGCCCCTTGATCAAGGTTGGTGAGTGTGAAATATGTGTTACGAAATTTGTTCCGCTTCAGAAACGTGCACCAAAAATATTAGTTTCCCTCACTGTGTCTTTTCTTCACGAATCTTTTCACTAGCCCACTTCTGACGATCTTTCGAATTATCAGAAGGAATTCGATGAGTGGTTTAATAGGATCAAAAATCACTTCGAAAACTTACCATATTTCTCTCCAGAAAACTTACTGAATTATAAGTTCAAATAAGGTAGGATGAACACGATGAACATACTCATATTAAGCTAACTTTAACAAACATTTTAATATAAAACTCATTCTAATATTTGTAAATGGCTTCTTGAGAGAAATAATTTCAGATATAATAGTGATGAGAGCCCTTTAGAAAGAAGAAATAATGTGTTTGTTAATTTGAAATTCCAACTAAATTATTAATAATGTAGAATGAACATATTTCGTCAATTCTTCTCACAAAATCTGCATTTTTGAGCACATTTAGTTCAGAGGAATACAAGGGCCGAGCTGCCATCTGCTGTCAATTTGGGAGGCACACTGTAGGTGTCATTAGGAAGAGCGATATGCAAAGACATATTATTAATGTTTCTGTCAGTTGCTGTTTATTAGAGAAATTTCAGTAATTTATTATTGTAAAATGTTGACTTAACAGCAAAACGTCCGCTATTTCTATGAAACTGAATGAAATTCATTACTTTGAAATTTCAATTAAAAGTGTTTAGTTCACTGAATTAGCTTGATTACATATCCCGGATGGATATAGAATTTAACGAATTACTGTACTTAGGAGCCTTTAGCAAAAAATATTGAATCATCTGAGCATGCGTCATGCGTGATTTATGAGAATTATTCAAACGTGAATTATACATATACCTGAACATGTATGAAATTTTACATACATGAACTCGTAATTTTTTCTTACTTTTTTTTAATTACAAATCTCGTCTATTATGAAGAAGAAATTGAAAATATTACCTAAAATTACACTTAATCAATTTCATTACTTGCTTTTGACTTGAAATTTTTTAATGATACAAACAAACATTTAGGAATAATAATTATTGACATTTCGCGCCGTAGTCAACCTTGCTTGGTTTCACAAAAATAAATATAAAAATATACTGTACATCTGCATCCAGACATCCAGATGGCGAAACAACCAACAATATATGTAGTAACTCTACAGTCCTAAATGGAGATGTTAAAGCACGGCAAGGTCAGTCTAACAATCGATATCTGTATCTTCATTGTTAGGTTGACGGTCTCATAATAATAGCTTCCCAGATTAGTGGTAACGTGATGCATTGACATTTACAGATGTAATGTTGTCGAGCCGTGAACCGTTCACACAATATTAGCAAGATTTGAATCGGCATCGGTTGCATCCGTATACTATAAAGAAGTTTCTGTTTATTAAACAGGAATAATACAAGAATATAATTTTCTGTCAAGGTTAAATGACTTCCCGTTCCAGAGAAAAGGAACTTGATATAAGGAATGTAACAAGGTTTTCTGCTTAATAACCAAATAAATTATACTTCATAAGAATTATATTCCTGTTTTATCCTTGACCTAATCAAATGCAAAACAAAATTTAATGGCAGAGTCTCGTTTTCCCCATACAAGTTATGATAGATTTCAATCCCATTATGCATTGTTGTTTTAATCCATCCAGAAGACAATCTCCACCCAGGATGATTAATACCTGTTCATTGGCAGTGGCAGAATCTACAACAGTGATCAGTTATTTATTAATTGAGAAGTTTCTGGATAATTATAGAAGTTGACTGTTTGTAGATAACCATTCTGAAGTCATTTTTTAGATGCTAAATATGACAAAATTGTCATATAAATAACCCCTAGAGACCATACTTAACTTTTTAAGAAGTTAAATGTGGTCTCTAGGGCAGGGCTTGCGGCTTACTCGCTGTAAGACCTTTTTCAATTTAGTATTCTATTTTTTTTAATCACTTTTGCAAAGGATACGGTAATATACCTCATTTGAATTCAGATTAAAGAATAAAGATTATTTATTTTTTGCCAAATATCATCCTCAGAAATAACGCACAATTAATTATCACATTAATATCACATAAAGTATTCGTTCTTAATAATAACATATGTGAAAGTATATTTTACGTATTTTGAAGAAAGTTTACGCTAAACTTTCACTATCTTTTGAGGAAAGTTTATACAAGAAATCGGCATAGTTTAAAGGTTTACATCTGTAGTGTGTGTGACTTATAATAAATAAAAGTGACTGCTATTTTGCCTTCACTAAATATGCCGAACATTTATCGTTTCAATGTATGAATAGTATTAATACAAACCCGAATTACATTTAGTTAGCTGAAATCAGCGCAAAATATTCTCTGCAATGAACTGTATCAAAAGGAAGAAATATTTAAAACATTATCTCTAATAGGCAATAACGTAATTGATATGTCTTCACTGTTATCTGTGAAAATTGCATCCAATCATAAATTCGCCGAACTGAGAGGGGAAAAAAAAGCTACGTTTCATTTAACAGTTATTAGGAGATCTAAGGATGTCCCAGATTTTTAATCAGAAACTAAGCTATCTCCTTGAAAGTGACCAGGAAATGATTAGAACAAAATTCAGCAATATGCTTTGTCATATTTTTCCCAGTTTTCACATGATCAACATAAAGAATATTCACTGTGGCTAATTTACAAAGATATCCGTTATTTCATCATCATTTAGCCATTGGTAACTTCTTCATTAGGAATATTCCTCCCCCCCCCCCACACACACACATAGCCGATGTTACTAAATTCTCTGTAATTTTGTAATCCCATGTGTTTGTCATAAGCACAAAGTGCTCTAGCACAGACGTAAGCAACTTGAAGAGATTTTCAAAGGAAAAGAGAGTAAGAGTGTGCTATACAAGAGATTTTCGATGTTAATATAATTATGAACATAACAATCCTGATTGCATCATTTTTATGAATAACAGTGTTAATGATTTACCAAAAACACATTCCCACGTGCAGCAAAGTAACTAACGAGAATAGAAAGAACAAATTGTACATTACAGTGATTAAAACAACACCGCAGTAACATTATGGTAAATCAAAACATATCAAGCTGCACAATGCATCTCTTTCAGCACAAGACTCCAATGAGCCACTTCAGAAGGCACGAAACTGCAGTCACCGTGGAAAAGGAACATAAAAATTGGTTATAAAAAAAAAAAAAATCGGTGGTCTGTTGTCTAGACTACGCACACAATATTCTCACCTCAAATATTAATAAGTAGTTGTTTTAAAGGAACATGTAGCAGACCAAACATGTTACTTTTCCAAGACATTTCTTGATGTGCTCGCTTACGTTATCTCCAAATTCAGATTTCATTTGCACAGTTTTCATTCCTTTTCTTCTTTTTCTTTTCTTTTATTAATAAACACTGCTGAACAAACCAGTCAGCTGTGACAATACGATTTTGTTTTAAGGTAGCTTTCATTTCGATGCAGTAAAGAATTCTCTAAAAGCTTTTAACCGCCAATAAGCAAGAATGATCCGCCATCTAAAGAACTTCAGAACCATTCCTGTTAGAATGAGACTCGAATCCATGAGCAGCAGATCGCAAAGAATATATTCCTGCACTGGACTATTCAGGGCTCGTAAATATTAATAAATAATATGATGGTCTTACAGAAACAAGACACTCGATTCCGTAAAATTCTGTAGAGGAGAGTTTCTAGAAATATGAAATGTAGTTATGTCTTTGAACATTGGTTTCCCATATTTCGAGCATACGGGTAGCAAATTCTGGAGGTATATGCAAAATAGCTCAAATCATGTTATATATCTGTAAGAAAAAAGTTGTTATTTGCATTAAAAAAACATGAAATACTTTATATAATGGAGAGATTTAGCGCTTCTAAGAATAAAACTTAAAACGGCATGACAGTCCTTTTTTCAAACAGACAAAATAGTGACTGATTATATTGTTTTATAAAATGAAATTATTTTTAATGAATGGAATGGCTCCTGTAGGTTTGTAACCAAAGCATTGTTACCGATAGCAGATAACAGGTATCATGTGTATTTATGTGAATATTTTATTCTTAGAACCTTTTTTTTCCCTTCGTTCCCAAATTAATATCAAGAAATGCAGTGTTTTGTATATTGCGACTGAAGTAGGTGAAGTACTAGTGAAAACTCAGAAAACGGATTAGGCTACGGTTATGCATTATACGATTTTACCCATTAAGTGGAACACCTGATTGAATTGAAAAAACGTTTCGGAGTTCATTTATGTTTGAGTGCCATTTGGGATAAATAAAAATGAGTGTACATAGTCTATACAGTTAGGTAGGAAAAGAGATTCAATGCTGAGTATTAATATTGGTCTTAAACTATGGTATATACATTTTTTTTTTTATTTCTTAACTCTTTTATTTTTCTTTTTGTTTAAATCAGTAATTCTCACACTTAAGTGGTTGCAGAACCTTGTAGCATATTACTACTGTGTTGGAGACGCCATCTACAGGGTCAACGAGGCTGGCCTACTTAACACTTAACTTCAGAAATCACTCAACAGATTAAGTGATTTTTTTTTCTTTGTTCTCCTTGAAAATAACTGAAACTACGCAACGCGTATTTTTTTATAACATCTTAACGTGATAGGAAAAGAATATGATATTATTTTCTAACCGTAAAACCCAAGAATTCTGTATATGTTCAGCTGTGAAGAACAAAAGGGCTTTAGAGAATCTTTACTGCATCGAAATGAAAGCGACCTTAAACCGAAATCGTATTGTCACAGCTGACTGGTTTGTTCAGCAGTGTTTATTAATAAAAGAAAAGAAAAAAAGAAGAAAAGGAATGAAAACTGTGCAAATGATATCTGAATTTGAAGATAACGTGAGCCAGCACACCAAGAAAAAACGAAACAGACGTCAGCGTCTTTTCAATAAATGATAACACCTTGTAGAAAAGTCAATTCCGCTGGATTTTTCTTTCATGCGGAACTCTTTTTTTTATGGGGGAGGGGTGGAGTCGGCAAAGGATACCAAAAAATTGACAATAACGAACAGAAATGAAATTAATTGCGTAAAGATACGATGCTATCGAGAAATTTACGAATATATAAATTAAAAGAAAACAAACGAAAATACTATACATTCGTTTTCTTTTATTATACAACCACAAAAATATGTGTAGGCTATCTGATTTTACCTTTTCATAGTTTACCTTGATAACTAATTGATGATCACAGACATCTCCGTCTCCTACTCGTCACGGAGATGTTGGGTCGTTCAGGATAAGTAACTCGACTTCTGATTTGGAAATGACACAAAAGTCGAGAAATGAATTAGATATTTCTAACTTCTTGAAAAATCGAAATTATCCAATGTAACTTAAATGGCATTATCACAACTGAATGTAGACAAAACAATAAACAAATTCGATTGCTTGGTGTATACGAAATGGTCATCCTCGTTTGCGCGATAGCGAACTGGTTTTAGTATAAGGAGATGTAATTGGTCCCGGGCATTTATGCAAGAGTCGAAGAAAAAAGATGATGCTGCGAGATACGCCTTTATCATTGAGAAGAGTTAACACTGCATGTAGGATATGGACGTTGTGCGTAATGGCCTTCGAAAGAGAGAGAGAGAGAAACACCTACCAAAACTGCCATTTGTAAATAAAGCTAACGGATTTAGATTAGCTTTTTTCTGTAAAACTGTAAAACAGTTTTACAGAAGCGGAAGCAGTAAACTGATCATTGGGAGGAAAAGTAGAAACCAGGAAGGCTATTTCTGTCGTGCCAAAGTGCTCGAGACTGAAAGTGCAGTACAAGCGATTTTTTAAATTTTGTTTTGCGATATTTATTGCATGCCTACCATTATCCCAATATTCATGGTTGAGGTTATCAGTTCACTTGCTGGAAACTCAGATCACATGGTCTTCAATTTCCGTTTTCTGCAGAACGCTCTTCTGCAACCAGTCATTGTCAGTATCCTTTTTGTCATACTGCAATAATACAAAATTGAATGATCTTCGTCTTATTACTCATATTTCCTACCACCAGATTATCGTTTCCTCCAGAAATATTCTTTCTCTTGCTCGGCGGAATTAGAAAAGAGAAGTCAGTCGGAGTTGCAGACATTGAAGCCAAGGATGACAACCTCATTGCTTAGGTATTTGAATTGCAGAAAATTAAGCTTCCAGATAAATAACCAAATTCATAATCTGTTGCTCTCTCCAAAAGAAAAACTCTCACCATTGATACAACCTGGCATATACAAGACATCATGAGTTTAGTCTTTGTCCACACTCATGATGTCTTACGACAAGTAAGACAAAATATCTGTATAAGAAATCAGTTTTTCACTTTGATACATTTGTGATTCTGTAATATTTAATTATTAAGTTGTACTTAAAAAAAAGAAATCTAATATCGTGAACAATCTAATCTCTGGTTTATGATTTTCTTATAAGGAACTATATTCACGCATATACACTTTTACTATATGGTGAGGAACAAACAGCCATAACACCTTCCTTAATAAGATGCAGGATCTCCTTTCACTGAGATGACTACAACAATCCTGCAACAATACCTTCCAGAAGAGTACGATATCGATTAATGGGAATTTTGGAGCATTCTTCCTGTAGGCATATAATGAACTGTAGTGGGACGAATGTCCTTTGTCCTCACCCGACGCTCCAGTTCATCCCACTAATGTTCAGTAGAGTTGAGGTCATGGCTTTGTGGGGTCCAATCAAGTATTGGGACGTTAATGTCTCCACAAGCCAATCACTTACAGCAGCAGCAGCATGGTAACACGGTGAAAGAGACAATGATCAGTTCCATAGTCTCTCCACAACGCAGGAAGCATTATATTGTCCAGAATGTTCAAATACCTCTGGAGTGCAATATTCGTGGTGCTACAAAGAGGTCAGAACCCAGTCCAGGAAACACAGGACCCTCCCATCACAGCGCCACCTCTGAGTTTCATAGACTCTGGTAAGAGACATTCACCAGGCATCCGCCACACCCGACCCGTCCATCTACTCGGTAGAGGGTATAGCGTGATTCATCGCTCCATAACACAGCTTTCCAAGCTTCCATGTCCCACTGTACACGCTCGATCACCACTGAAGACGACGCTGCATGTTGGTTTGGGTAAGATGGGACTTGCATATTGCGGTCCTACCATGGAAACCCATGGTGTGATCCTCAGGTATGAATGTGTTTGTGCAGATTCGTATTCTAGTCGATGCCCGTAACTCCACATTCAACGTCTGTGAAGACTGGCTGTTTTTATATAATATCCTTCGTGGCACCCTACGGTCAAGTTCGTTGAGCGTGATAGGTAGGCCACTGTGGGTAGCACTTGCAGTTGACTCCCTGCACTTCTATCTGAATATGATATCACTGATTGTGACCTGAAATGTCCCAATTTTTCAACAGTTTGCCGAACAGATAGGCTGCCACAAGGCATCCTATCACAATGCCACTTTCATTCTCAGTTGGTTCCCTTGTCGCAGCGATTTCACCCGGACACAGTCGCATTGACTCGGGAGCGTCATATTCCTTCAATTTATACTGGCTACAAACACGTGACTCGTTATTTGGCACGATCAGGGGTCGCCACTAAGAATTTTGCCGCCCCGTGCAGTAGCATATTTTGCCGCCCCTTCTCCCTTATTTTTCGTATAGTTTATGCCAACTTTTCCGCCTCAAAAAAAAAACTTGCCGCCCCGTGCAAATGCACATCCTGCACCGTCAGTAGAGTCGGCCCTGGGCACGATGTACCTTGCCCATGGGGTTGCCATCGATTTTTTTCCAGGTAGTGCATTGTGAAACTGGACAGGAAATTTTTTCTCAGTTACTCAGTCTCAAAAAAAAAAAAAAAATGAAAGAAAGAAAAAAAAAGGAAAGAAAAGAAAAATTCAATCTCAAATGAATTTTTTTCAATATCTCTATATTGAATTGACTTAATAAGTTTTTTGACAGTTTTCCTTCAGCATTTTGGTATGCGGCTTGGTTAACCTCATCACATACTTCCTGAAGTTGCTGTAAAAACGCTTTCCGAAGATCGAATGCAGTAATTTCAGCGTGCACACCGTAACATTTCCATTATCACTCCAACACTCAAGTGGAATTATCAGCAAGATTGATGGAAAGTAACTACTTGTTGAAACTCATCTTCTTGGTGAGAGTGAAAGAATGCTGAGTGAGGGTTCGATTAATTTCATGAATTTCATCTTATATAATTATGCAAGTGAAGCTGTCTCCTTCATGGTATCTTCTTTGACATTTCGAATTCATCGTCAATTGTTACAGTAAATTAACATCTGAATCTAAAACTTTCTTCTTTTTTTTTTTTTACTCCTAAAAGGAGAGATAGTGCTAGTAATCAGCATTTACGCTCAAATTTGCGGCTACATTTACACCACAATGCATCCAATACACCTCACTTTGTGTCTAATATTCATAGTATATATTAAATTGGAATTCACGCGAGGGAGTAGCTATTTTACTGGAGATGTTGCTTCTTCCGATAGCGCTTACAAAATGTGCAGCTTTCTACGCAGTAGTTATAAAGCACTAGGCAAGGATCGATGTGAGTTCTGCGATTACTAGAATTAAAACCATAAACATTACAGTTTCTCTGAATATCCGTGAAGATTTTCACAGATATTCTGTGAAATCTCTATACTGAAAGTAAAGCATGAATGAAAGTACTGTATTTATGTCAGTTCCCAATCCATAGGACTTATTAAATCGAAGTTGTGCTCTTTAACAAAACTGAAAGTGGATTACTGCATATATTAGCAGAATGTGCATGCCGAATTACATTGAGATCTGTAAAATATATGTTAAAATATTAATATTATATCAGTAAAACCTTGTCAAATATAAACTAACAAAAATGGGAATCACTTATACATATTTAAGCTAATAATAAATAAGTAAATGATTGAATGAATGAATAAAACAAACTTTTATGGTTTTAAATAAAGAATGTTGTCTATAGCTATTGCAGGAACTACGGCGAAATTTAATTAAATGCTCTTTATAAATATTATTAAGTTGGTAATTATCCAATATTAAAATTTTGCACATTTGGATATTTATTATTATTATTATTATTATTATTATTATTTTATTTGACGCCTCCAGGGAGTCCAAAGACTCATTGAGGGAGAGTGTCCCAACAGAATCGAGCGATTTAACCCTTTCAAACTACTAACCGCGCACAAACTTGCTTAACTTTTTGCGTTAGCCATTAGTAGCAGAGACTCTACCAATCGACCAACCTTTGTAGCAGATAATAATAAAAATAAAATAATAAATATTATTTATATATTTATGAATCTTTATATAAAGTTTCAATTTTGTTTCTTTCTATAAAGATTCTTTGAAAGTTGGAACAAACATACCCCTAAATATTTATGATGTAATATAAGTAATTATAATTTCATATTAAATAATATAACAATAATTTGCCTATCTGGTAGATGAATTTCGCTGCCTCGTGTGAAATCACCACTACGCTTATTGGAGACCTCAAATGACTTGAATAACCCAAATGGCTTGAAATAACTCATGACATAATACTTATGCACAACAGCATTGTTTTTATACACATTTCTTAATTGAAAAATAATCATTGGATCATGTGAGAAGTTCGAAATTATTTTATATAAATAGGGTTTCTTATCATATTACAGTGCAAATATATTCATAAATAATACGAAACTAATGAATTATTTCTCTTTACAGATATATAACCAATGCAAAAAATAATCCAGTTTTTTGTAAAATCGAGAAAAAAATCTGAGTACTTATTTATTTATAATTAAATATTTATATTTATTTATATTAATATATTTATATTTATTTATATTAATATATTTATATTTATTTATAATTATTTTTTGTCGTTTACTTACAGTATTTAATTTGATTTATTTATAATTAATTATTCATTCATAAAGAATGAAATATGAATAGAATAAAATAGAAAAACATTTCAGGGGGAAAAGGTAAAAAAATCTATCCCAAAAATTGGGTAGATATGACATTATATAATTTTCGTCTCCCGTTGTCAGACCATTGCCCTCCTTAATACCTGGAGTGCGTTGAAAAGTACAATTTTTTGCTCTCCAGGGGAGTGGAACCCCATTTATTTAATCTTAGAGCCCACTAAGTTATTTCATGGGTTGCAAGTTTTCAAAATTCTGTGGACGGAATTCACATGACACAAACATATTAGTAAATACTACTACTACTACTACTAATAATAATAATAAAACATTTGAAAAAAATAACGCAGTGTCTGTCTAGCCAAATATATAAATTAGTATTTATCCACCTACAAATCACCACCTACAAATCCTATATACCACAAAAAAAGAAAAAAAACTTAAACCATCAATTATTAACTTTAAAAAAATAGAAAAAAAGAAACTTGTCATGCCATCTATCGACAAATTGTCAAAACGCTTAAATTACACAATTATGACATCACTTACCTCTGACGAAAATTCAAAACACTGTTTCATCACCATCCATTGCATTTATCCATAGCCGTAAATTCGAAAACAGCTTCCCTCCTAACTGACACTAACATCATTGCCATATATCCACAGAAATTAAAAGCATGGCCTCTAAAAATAAATAAAATAATAAAAATAATAAAATACAGTTCTGCAAAATGTCAGTCGCTGCTCCCTCTATCTACGTTGTCCTCATCTACAACAAAATTTGACATCGCTGCCATCTACCTGTCAAAATTGTAAACATATTACAATTTAACATCACTTATCTTAGATAACCTGCGGCCGATGAACATAAGTGTCGCCTACCTGCAATCTGTGCATCATCCTGATCTACCAATAACGTTCCAGGAATACATCTGACAATGTGCTTTTTTCTCCAACCAATTCTCAGACAGTTTTCCTGCTCCATATCCACATCTACCTTTCCAATCAATAACTCTTAACTATAATTTGTAATTAGTCACCTAATATATTTCTGCAAATAGACCAAAGAAGGCGAGAGACAATGACATCAAAATGTGTTATAACAATGAGAACAATCATTGAAAAATATTGCATATTTTGAAATAAATGAACACATTCACCAAGAGAATATATTCCGATATATATTCAAGGGAATCTTACTTCAGGAGAAAATGGAATTTATGGAACTTGTGTAACTAATAATGAAAATAATACTAGTAATTAAAAATCTTTTTGAAGATATAAATCTTATAGGTTTAAATTGCTGCATTCAGTGTCAGCTTTACTTTTATTTTTATTTATTGTGGGACAAAAGAAACGTACAATTTTCAAAACGGATGTTTTAGGAATCTCTGTTAGTTTTAAATCAGAACTTCCACGCAGAAATGAAAAAGAATACTAGTTTGTGTATATGAATTCTACAGTGTAATTAACCCTTAAGTGCCTCATTCTGTATTAATTTAAGCTTCATTTAAGAAGTAAGTCAACTTCGACAATGATTTTCACAAAATGTACAATATATCAGACTCTAAAAGAAGCCTTTAAGATATTTATATAATTGTTAATCAAATGATAATATTTCCATTCAAAATACTGTTCAATGACATTGTGAGCAAGTTGATTTTTACTTGAACTTTGAATTTCAAAATTGAGATTTTTTTTGACAATGGTTGCATATGAATCTAGCATCATTTAAATAAAGTAGATAAAACTTTCCCCATATAGTTTTCAAAGATATTTATGAATTTTTTCACCATGGCACCAAGTCATATATCTCACTGCATAAGATTGAATTCATCTTAGCATAGAAAGAAACATTGTCAAAAGTTTACATCCATGATATAATAGTAATAGAAATTACTCTGAACTGCAAATTGCTTGCAAGTTAGATGTTGTGTTATTACTCTGAATGATCTAAAGAGATGACAATCCAAAATCAAAAAAGATAGGCACAAGATGGCGAATGTAAATGTTGGGGAGTAATTCTCTTGAATATCGCAATCACAGCTGCATAACAAGGTATTACTTTGTTGTTGGTGTTATTATAACAAATTAAATTCATACAGCGAGCGAGCAAGAGAGAGAGAGAGAGAGAGAGAGAGAGAGAGAGAGAGAGAGAGAGAGAGAGATGTTGTTTTGAATTAGAACCGAGACAAATAAGGCTGCGAGACTAATGTAGTCATAATCGACTGATTACGTATGTTCTTCTGGCCTATTTCTTTCTTTACCGAAATAGAAAAAAAAATAATTTTCAAGTAGTTCGATCTCTATTACCTCAGTATCAACCGAATAACTCATATTCATTTCAAAAGTCCTTACAAAGTTTCTTCAGGATCTAGATAGGATATGAATCATGTCTTTCTTGTCAAAGGGGCATTGTCTACAGACTGAGCTCCAGAGGTTCTAGAATGGAAAAACAGAGAATTTTGTTTCAAACGCTATATGAATTTTCATGAGTTGCTTTGACATCGAGGATATGAGCAAGATAGTCATGACTGAACTGTGCATACTGTTTAGTGAGATGCTAACTTCACATGCCTGTTCTACAAGAATTTTCATGGGCGTATTTTAGAAGGCAATACCACTTAGATTATTGAATCTGTCTTCTCTAATTTTTTATAATAATCTCTCTCTCTCTCTCTCTCTCTCTCTCTCTCTCTCTCTCACACACACACACACACACACACACACACACCCACCCTCGCTCGGTTACAAGAGAATCTATATCATAATTGCCAGCTATTGGCAAGTCTTTAAGTAAGACAAACGGAAACTCTTGATATTTTTCTTGAAATATGAATTCAAGTTCTTGTGAAATAGTACACGATAGGAGCTGCTCTAGAGGACAAGGGTAAATGAAATGAAACTGGAGGATTAGAATCTAGTTTTGTCGGTCTGTATTTAGATGTTTTGACTAACAGCCGCTCAACGTTTTATTAACTTAGAAGAAAGTGGAGGCATGGTGGAAGTCAGCTGATTACACATCGCTCATGAATATCATGAAGAAATAATTAGATTACATGCTTGAGAAAAGTAACAGCGAGCTATGAAAAAAAAAATTACGTCCTTATAAAATCGTTCATGGCAAACATTGTCATCCATGATGGACATCTGGAACTTGGAGCAAGCAAGCAATTTTCAGCACATCCTAATCACATATAAATCGAAGCAGTGCGCTCATGTTTATGTTTCTGATTGTCCTGCCATCTTACAAATGATAGCACAATTAAGAAACGATGTGTTGATGTTTCATTATTTGAAAACGCATTAATTTCCTGAAGAAATCGGATTAAATTAAATACCCTCGTAGTTATCCTTTACGTTTCAGAACTTACTAGAGAATTATTAATTGGTACCTCATTTTCTAATCATACTCTTTTCCTACGATGAAAAAAAGAAGGGTGTCATCAATTTCCTTCGACAAAACTATAGAAAATCCTGCTTCTAGTTCCTTGCTGACTCTAGAAATCTTTATAAAGCTCTTCGAATGGCG
This sequence comes from Typopeltis vanoorti, assembly GCF_054136105.1. NCBI lineage: Eukaryota > Metazoa > Arthropoda > Arachnida > Uropygi > Thelyphonidae > Typopeltis > Typopeltis vanoorti. Next base: position 92,425,161 of record NC_143550.1, read on the forward strand.
ATAAGCTAGCCAGTCTCTTGCAGCTATTAACATATTCACATAAACCGTATTGTTAATTTATTTTTAATATTTTAATGCCTGTAGAAGGTTTTCTAAACAACTGACTCCATTATTTTACTCAGCAGAGAAGTTCAGCATACGATAGTTTTTTTTTTAATTTCATTTTTCATTCTCTTCTATTAATTCCTTTCAGAGAAGAGAATAGAAGAAAAGTCTACTCATTTGAGTATCTACCACTTTATTTATTACAATAAAGCCTTAGAATTTGGATCACCATCATCTTCCCCACTCTTTTTAGACGCTTTCACTGATCTTTCCCCGAAATATTTTTAAAGAAGAGCTTTGAAGCAGTAGTAAAATAACCAAAATATAATTCAATTTCTTCATGATACATTCCTTTCTTGTTGATTTTGAAGCATTTCATTGCCCGACAAAATTTCTTCCAATTTTCTATTCTTCTCTATTTTTGGCTCCTCATCTAGCAATTTAGTACTCCCTACTATTTCGTCTTGTAATTTCTTATTAGGTTTTGTCCATTTTTAGGTGATAGAGGAAATGTTATAAAATGCAGATTATCTTATAAGTATACATGCTGACATATGCGGCCAATCTACTTTGAGTGTATTGGATAATGTTCTGTGTATCACTTGATCATAACTGAGACGGTACGTCACACCGAACATATTTACCAATGTTCAGACTACTTTATGTGTTCTGTCAATAACAACCTGTAATTACAGGTGAGACATATTAGCCCAAGACTGACTTCTTTGATCTAATAGGTTATGTATTCAAAGTTACCATCGTTAATATTTTCAAAACCAGCGCTGTCTAATATTTTTTTCTATTTCTATTATTCTTCATCCTGTTATTTATGCTTCGTCCCAAAAATTGGTGTCTTCTCATTCATTTTTTTTTTGTTTCATATTGGCATTGATCATTGTTGGATTTCGAGAACTGATATCATCTAAGCACTTTAATTGCCTTAATATTACTTAGTCTTCAAGAACCTTCTGTCATCAGGACTAAATTACCACGAAAACATATTACTTACAATATTTCTCGAATTCATTCAGCGAAACCTTCCTCAAAAGCAGACGCGAAGAGTTTGAAAATATTTTATCTCTTTATTTCATTTTTATATTTATTATACATCTTTCATTATTTTATGGAAATCAATGAGTGAGAGCAGCAGAAGCATCACCATATATGTATTTCGATGTTTCTCCGTTTCCTCAATATCATATTTATTAACACAGGTTGTAAAAGAGCTGTTTTAAATGAATGTGAATCAAAATATCTTTAAATGCCCATGAAGATCGCGCAGAGGACGTCAGTACATATTGATTTTTGCTTTATTTATTTATTTTATGTTAAGTTTATAAATATTTCACTAAATCTATTGATTTTCTTATTTATTTAACTGTTTTTATTGGTGATCTATTTATTTGTCTGGGCGTTATGATTTCTTTATCAGTCCCACATGACAAGCATCAAAACCTACTGCAAATCATAGTATATTTTTTGAATAACAGCTTCACACATATATGAAAAAACTAAATTTAATTTATTAGTCCTATATATTTCGTTCATTATGTTAAGAGAAGACAGAAAAATGGGAGAAAACAGAAGAAATTGTAACAATTTAAATTCTAAATACAAGAACGAGTCACACAGCATGAGTATAATATCACGTGTCTCGGTCCCAGCTGTCCAATAGGAGGAAATATTAGAATTCAGAAAAGCGGGAATAGATGCATAATTAGTTAATTAATTAACTAATTGTGACGGTAACGTAGGGATTTACACGATTCGAAAAATAGACGATTAAATTTGAACCTACTACAGTAATTTGAACCTACTATAGTGTAACATCTATATGGTTCCAGTGGACTCTGTGTCTAGTGTCATTGATATGAGAAGCAAGGCTTGATCCTTCAGAATACAAAAATGTTATACAATCTCGATGTTCTTCGATTGTAATAGTAGTACAACGGCTAGTCTGTTCAAAGTATCAAATATGACAAGAACAGGGTATTTGATAAACACCTGGCAAAGATAAAGATAGCAATGTATCTCTGATAGGTGGTAATAAAGACAACTTCGGGGCTGCTTTGAAGGCGGTGTACAAATTGCATATGCGAATTGTCCTTGCTATTTGCTCCGATGTTCCTTTAAGGTGGGGTATGCTGAACCTTTTAACATCAGATTGCAATCTGGAATATGGATGATAATTATCAAATATTATCTATATGAAGGTCTCTCTGTATCCATTAAGTATAGAGTACGTTTTAATTTATTTTATTTTATTATTCTAACAAAAGAGACTCGGAAGACAAAATTCTGCCTGCTCGGCGTACAAGGCTTTTAATAATACCTGTTTTTTTTTTTGAGAATGATGATGATATGAAGATACATGGATATATCTGCCTATAAAAGTGACTTCCTATAAACAGAAAATTCAATATTACCAGCAGAGTTAGAATATATTAAAGTGCCCAAAAAAGGGAAGAATTTTGTTAGTTTCTCGTTCAATAGATAGTGAACTTAATGCGTGTATATAAGGAATTTATCTAGAAACTGAAATAGTTCTGCTTGAGAGAGAGCATCAGAGTTAAAACAAATACTTAGAATTATTTTTTTTTTTGCTGTCATGTTCGAAAATATGTGGTGTAGCCTTCATCATACGTAAAGTAATAATTATCTGTTATCTCTGATTATATAATGATTACTTAATGTTTAATTAGACGTATTAGTTAATATATGTTTGCGCATAACATATACGTAAAATAAAATAATAAATAAATAAAAATACAGATATATCAAAAAGATGCAAGAAAATAAGTAGCAATGAATCTGATAGCAGATTTATACAACTCAAGATGAAAACAACACCCGTTTGACTAGAAATGACGAATTCCGCGGTGTTGCCACGATTACACAGATGGCCTTTTAACCAGTAGCCTTAATAATCAAAAACTTAAAGACATAATATAAATGATATTGGGTGAAGATGGCTTCCCTATTTTAAGAGAAGAGATAAAAGAAACATTTAGTTCTTTGAAGGTGGGAAAAGCGCTACAAATAGATGGATAGCTTCAGAACTACACAAAGTAGAGGCGGGGAGAACCTATCATATATACTCTGTTCAAAATTCGTCAAGATGTATCATGGAATCATGGTTAAATGATTGGTGCACCTCTATTCCAATCCCAATTTCTAAAAAAAAAATTGCCAAAATGTAGCAATTTTGTACAACCAAAATTGTACAAAATGTAGCAATTATACAATTATCAGTCTAATCAGTCACCCAAGCAAAATTTTCCTAAAAGGTTTACTCTCTAGGATTTAGAAGAAAATAAAAAGTATACTTTCAGAGCATCAAGCATGATTCCATAAAAACAAGATTACCATAGATCATTTATTTACCATACATCTTAATGGAGACAAATATATAGAACATAGTAAATCAATGTCATACTTTATAGATATACACAAAGCCTTTCATTCAGTATGGCATGAGGCATTGTGGAGAAGAATACTGAAACGACTTGGAATAGATAATCAACTAATAAAAATTCTTTATAATTACTTAGAAATGTTAATAGAAATCAACCATTGTAGCAGCCTTTCCAAATGGAAAGAGGTATGTAACAAGTCTGCATGCTTGGTCAATGCTTTTTAACTTATATTTAAAAAAATTTGTGTGTGTGTGTGTGCGTGCGTGCGTGCGCGTGTGCTTGCGCGAATGAATTTCTCATCCCACGGCTGTGGTGAATATCAAACTTATCAAACATCAGCCTGCTTCCAACAGAGCAATCAAACCAATGAACAATAACTAACCAGTGTCATCCTCAGATAAGCTTACTAAAAAGCTTCGAGGATGCGAGTTGATACATTACAACTTAACTGGGATCAACACGAAAAAAAATCTGTTTATTACAACAACAGCATTTAAATACGTTAAAACAAAAATTGTAAATTGTAAATATATGTAATTTATTGTTATTATATAAATACTGTAAAAATACTGTAAATTATGGTGTGTGTGTGTGTGTGTGTGTGTGTGTGTGTGTGTGTGTGTGTGTGTGTGTGTGTGTGTGTGTGTGTGTGTGTGTGTGTGTGTGTGTGTGTGTGTGTGTGTGTGTGTGTGTGTGTGTGTGTGTGTGTTACTCAAGTTACTATAAAAAATTTAAAAACATCATTGTGAAAAAGTGAAATGAATGCATTCAGCATTCTTATTGTATGCTAACAGAAAAGAAACTGATAATGAAAATTGTAAATCAAAGTAAACAGTACAGTGAAATTGAAAAAAATTATTATTATTATTTAGTATTATGCATGTAATATTTATCCATGTATATATGTACTTGTACATATATGTGCAGATGTATGCATTGTAAATAGTATGTATGTATGTATGAAAAATAAAAATTTTGATTGATTAAAACTCATTATTATTATTATTGTTATTAATATTATTAAGTAATGTGTTACTGTCTTGAACTGTGATTATTTCTGGTCTGATTTTCATTCCCTCACAAACCGAAAACCGGCCTTGAGTTCAATAAGTGAGAGTTGTATTTATCGCCAAGATATAAAGTATGAATCCGAATAATTCATGAGTTTATGTCATTCCCACCATTGAGGAACCTGTCTCCTAGCGAAAGATCGAAAACAACAATTTCAAAGATTCATTCTCAGCGACGTATTTTTAGATGAAACTTATAGATTTTAAAATTTGGATTTTCAAACTTGATTTCTGAACATGTACGAGAGTGATTTGAAAAGTTCTCGGCCTCGACCATAGATGGCAACACTGCCGACAAGATGTTTTTAT